>NW_027040417.1:5000-304914 GCF_034236695.1 Oncorhynchus nerka
TATAGCTAACTGGGTGTAGTCAAGTCATATTCAATAACATGTTGTTCATATAGCTAACTGGGTGTAGTCAAGTCATATTCAATAACATGTTGTTCATATAGCTAACTGGGTGTAGTCAAGTCATATTCAATAACATGTTGTTCATATAGCTAACTGGGTGTAGTCAAGTCACATTTTGTAAACAAATTGTAAATCATTTTTCAGAATATCAGAACATTTGTTGTTTTCTAAATTCCAATGAGCTCCTGCTTCCTGTGTAATTTGGTATGAAACCACTGAACATACTTTTCTTAACATTAATATTATGAACTGAATTCAGTAACAGCATCATAATATCATACCTGTTGAACAAAACAACACACTAGAATGAGAGAAATTAATAAAAGAGAAAGTGAGACATTATTATTATTATTATTATTATATTAACCACAACCAACATTTTGGATCTCTGTTTAGTTGTCACTGTGTTAACCACAACCAACATGTTGGATCTCTGTTTAGTTGTCACTGTGTTAATAACCACAACCAACATGTTGGATCTCTGTTTAGGAGTCACTGTGTTAATAACCACAACCAACATGTTGGATCTCTGTTTAGTTGTCACTGTGTTAACCACAACCAACATGTTGGATCTCTGTTTAGTTGTCACTGTGTTAACCACAACCAACATGTTGGATCTCTGTTTAGGGGACAGTTCTCTAAAATGAGTCTCTCTGGAGCGAGAAAGAAGGGGGGCCCTGCCTCTAAAACGAGACTCTCTGGGGAACATGACACCAAAGCTAAGAGGTGAGATTACAATGTTGTTTGTTTCTAAAACGTGTTTCCACCATTTTTTCACATGTGTTATTTATCAGACAGTATTGCTCAGGGGAACCTTGTCTGTAAAATATTGTTGTTAAAAGATTTTAATTCATAGTTTTTTGTGTATGAATTTTTGTTTTTCAAAAAGCTATTTAGCTGGAATGGAATGTTTGTATCTTGTATTTTAGACTGTGATATGTGGTTGTCTCACCAGCACACACACACACACACACACACACACACACACACACACACACACACACACACACACACACACACACACACACACACACACACACACGCACACCTCTATAAAATGTTTGCATGACACAATCATTTAGCCTCTTAATTATGATCTAATATGTTGGCAGCAAAACTTTATAGTTTTATTCTGATCGTTGTTACAAGCTGAATTCTGACAATATATCCGTTATATCAACACACTCTTCACTCCTGTTGAAACCAAAAAGGGTTCTATCTTCCTACAATATACAGAACCACTGAAGTTCTATATAGAACCCTTTATAGGAGGTTAGGAAGTGTCTGAGTATACAGTATATATAGAATATATATAGAACCCTTTATAGGAGGTTAGGAAGTGTCTGAGTATACAGTATATATAGAATATATATAGAATCCTTTATAGGAGGTTAGGAAGTGTCTGAGTATACAGTATATATAGAATATATATAGAACCCTTTATAGGAGGTTAGGAAGTGTCTGAGTATACAGTATATATAGAATATATATAGAACCCTTTATAGGAGGTAAGGAAGTGTCAGAGTATACAGTATATATAGAATATATATAGAACCCTTTATAGGAGGTTAGGAAGTGTCTGAGTATACAGTATATATAGAATATATATAGAACCCTTTATAGGAGGTTAGGAAGTGTCAGAGTATACAGTATATATAGAATATATATAGAACCCTTTATAGGAGGTTAGGAAGTGTCTGAGTATACAGTATATATAGAATATATATAGAACCCTTTATAGGAGGTTAGGAAGTGTGTAACGGTTCTCTTGTGGTGAAGGAGAGTCGGACCAAAATGCAGCGTGATGATGATTCATGATATTTTAATGAAGGAAAAAACTATACATGAAGAAAATAGAAAATAATGAAATGTGAAAACCGAAACAGCCCTATCTGATGCAAACACAAAGACAGGAACAATCACCCACAAAACACTCAAAGAATATGGCTGCCTAAATATGGTTCCCAATCAGAGACAACGATAATCACCTGCCTCTGATTAAGAACCTCCTCAGGCAACCATAGACTTTCCTAGACAACCCTACTCAGCCACAATCCCGATACATACACACCATACACAAACCCATGCCACACCCTGGCCTGACCAAATAAATAAAGAAAACACAAAATACTAAGACCAAGGCGTGACAAAGTGTCTGACTATACAGTATATATAGAATATATATAGAACCCTTTATAGGAGGTAAGGAAGTGTCTGAGTATACAGTATATATAGAATATATATAGAACCCTTTATAGGAGGTTAGGAAGTGTCTGAGTATACAGTATATATAGAATATATATAGAACCCTTTATAGGAGGTTAGCCTGTCTGAGTATACAATATATATAGAATATATATAGAACCCTTTATAGGAGGTTAGGAAGTGTCTGAGTATACAGTATATATAGAATATATATAGAACCCTTTATAGGAGGTTAGGAAGTGTCAGAGTATACAGTATATATAGAATATATATAGAACCCTTTATAGGAGGTTAGGAAGTGTCAGAGTATACAGTATATATAGAATATATATAGAACCCTTTATAGGAGGTTAGGAAGTGTCAGAGTATACAGTATATATAGAATATATATAGAACCCTTTATAGGAGGTTAGGAAGTGTCTGAGTATACAGTATATATAGAATATATATAGAACCCTTTATAGGAGGTTAGGAAGTGTGTAACGGTTCTCTTGTGGTGAAGGAGAGTCGGACCAAAATGCAGCGTAATGATGATTCATGATATTTTAATGAAGGAAAAAACTATACATGAAGAAAATAGAAAATAATGAAATGTGAAAACCGAAACAGCCCTATCTGATGCAAACACAAAGACAGGAACAATCACCCACAAAACACTCAAAGAATATGGCTGCCTAAATATGGTTCCCAATCAGAGACAACGATAATCACCTGCCTCTGATTAAGAACCTCCTCAGGCAACCATAGACTTTCCTAGACAACCCTACTCAGCCACAATCCCGATACCTACTAAAACACCAATACAAAAACACACCACATAATAAACCCATGCCACACCCTGGCCTGACCAAATAAATAAATAAAACACAAAATACTAAGACCAAGGCGTGACAAAGTGTCTGACTATACAGTATATATAGAATATATATAGAACCCTTTATAGGAGGTAAGGAAGTGTCAGAGTATACAGTATATATAGAATATATATAGAACCCTTTATAGGAGGTAAGGAAGTGTCTGAGTATACAGTATATATAGAATATATATAGAACCCTTTATAGGAGGTTAGGAAGTGTCTGAGTATACAGTATATATAGAATATATATAGAACCCTTTATAGGAGGTTAGGAAGTGTCTGAGTATACAGTATATATAGAATATATATAGAACCCTTTATAGGAGGTAAGGAAGTGTCAGAGTATACAGTATATATAGAATATATATAGAACCCTTTATAGGAGGTTAGGAAGTGTCTGAGTATACAGTATATATAGAATATATATAGAACCCTTTATAGGAGGTTAGGAAGTGTCTGAGTATACAGTATATATAGAATATATATAGAACCCTTTATAGGAGGTTAGGAAGTGTCTGAGTATACAGTATATATAGAATATATATTGGTCAGAACTCTAGAGGTTCTTCTTCACTGAATTGATCTTCATTATATCCAAACACACTGGTGGTCAGGGAGGCATCTCTTTGTTTGAACGATGGTCCACGTCAACTCTGGCATTACAATACATACATTACAATACAATACATTACAATATATTACAATACAATACATACATTACAATACAATACATTACAATACATTACAATACAATACATTACATTACAATATATTACAATACAATACATACAATACATTACAATACAATACATTACAATACAATACATACATTACAATACAATACAATACATACATTACAATACATACATTACAATACAATACATTACAATACAATACATTACAATACATTACAATACAATACAATACATTACAATACAATACAATACAATACAATACATTACATTACAATACAATACAATACAATACATTACAATACAATACAATACATTACAATACAATACAATACATTACAATACAATACATACATTACAATACAATACAATACATACATTACAATACATACATTACATACATTACAATACAATACATTACAATACAATACATTACAATACATTACAATACAATACAATACATTACAATACAATACATTACAATACATTACAATACAATACAATACATTACAATACATTACAATACAATACATTACAATACATTACAATACATTACATTACAATACAATACAATACAATACATTACAATACAATACAATACAATACATTACAATACATTACAATACAATACATTACAATACAATACATTACAATACATTACATTACAATACAATACAATACATTACAATACAATACAATACATACAATACAATACAATACATTACAATACAATACAATACAATACATTACAATATATTACAATACATTACAATACAATACAATACAATACAATACAATACAATACATTACAATACAATACAATACAATACAATACAATATATTACAATACAATACAATACAATACAATACATTACAATACATACATTACAATACAATACAATACATTACAATACAATACATTACAATACATACATTACAATACATACATTACAATACATTACAATACATACATTACAATACATTACATACATCACATTACATTACAATACATTACAATACATTACAATATATTACAATATATTACAATACATTACATTACAATACAATACAATACATAGATTACAATACAATACAATACAATACATTACAATACAATACAATACAATACATACATTACAATACAATACAATACATTACAATACATTACAATACAATACATACATTACAATACAATACATTACAATACATTACAATACATTACAATACATACATTACAATACAATACAATACATTACAATACAATACAATACAATACAATACATTACAATACATTACAATACATACATTACAATACAATACAATACATTACAATACATTACAATACATACATTACAATACAATACAATACATTACAATACAATACAATACAATACAATATATTACAATACATTACAATACATTACAATACATACATTACAATACAATACAATACAATACATTACAATACATTACAATACAATACATTACAATACAATACAATACATTACAATACAATACAATACAATACATTACAATACAATACAATACATTACAATACAATACAATACATTACAATACAATACAATATATTACAATACATTACAATACATTACAATACATACATTACAATACAATACATTACAATACAATACAATACAATACAATACAATATATTACAATACATTACAATACATTACAATACATACATTACAATACAATACAATACAATACATTACAATACATTACAATACAATACAATACATTACAATACATTACAATACAATACAATACAATACATTACAATACAATACAATACAATATATTACAATACATTACAATACAATACAATACATACATTACATTACAATACATACATTACAATACAACCTTGACCATTAGTTACAGCAAACAACAAACATGTCTCTTCTGCTCCGTTCTTAACCCCTCCTCTCTTCACTAGATGGACGGTAACTTTAGTGTTTAACCCCTCCTCTCTTCACTAGATGGACTGTAACTTTAGTGTTTAACCCCTCCTCTCTTCACTAGATGGACGGTAACTTTAGTGTTTAACCCCTCCTCTCTTCACTAGATGGACGGTAACTTTAGTGTATAACCCCTCCTCTCTTCACTAGATGGACGGTAACTTTAGTGTTTAACCCCTCCTCTCTTCACTAGATGGACGGTAACTTTAGTGTTTAACCCCTCCTCTCTTCACTAGATGGACAGTAACTTTAGTGTTTAACCCCTCCTCTCTTCACTAGATGGATGGTAACTTTAGTGTTTAACCCCTCCTCTCTTCACTAGATGGACAGTAAACTTTAGTGTTTAACCCTTATGTGTCCAAGGACCAAACTTTTGAATATTATTTTCGGTGCACCTCAAGTAGGCTGGAAACATGACATTTACAACAACGTTTTTTTTTCTGATAACTAGTTAATTGCATCCGCCATGGAGCCCAGTTTCATAACATTATGTTATGTTATATAGTAATCGCTATAAAACAGGCCTTATTTTAGGTCATTCTTCTCCCTGCCAGCTCCTATTAGTTCTATTGAGCTCCGTGGAATCAAGTCACCTTCTGAACGTTCTATTCCCAGCTCATTGTTCTGCGTCACAATGGCAGCTTCACTATTGTATCAATGACACCTGCTGGCATTAAGCTTCAACTCTGACGTCAGGTTACTTATTATTAACTGGGTTACAGCTATTTGGTGAGCGTGATCAATGTTCGCCTGGATACACGTTGTGGTGACCCACAGTGCTAAACCTTAAATCTTTTCTGGTCATGGTTTACCATATTTGTTTTCAGAAAAAGGTATACCACCTAACTAAAACGAATGTCCCTGTCCTCTTTTTCAAGATAAGGCCAATTTAAACAGCCAGAAGAAGTTTTTAAAATTAAGAAACATCACTTTTTTTGATGACTTGTTTCTAAATGGCTGCTGGGTAATTTGATAAGCATCGAAATGTTCGTTCGTAGACATCGGATTGAGTGAAAGCTGCGCAGTTTCACTGAGTTAGAAAACAAATGGACAGGTGTAGCTCACTGATTTGTAGATCTGAAGCAGTTGCTACCTCAGATTATGAGCCTATCAGGTGTCATGAATAGGTTATGTAGTACCCACAGAAGGCCACAGGGAGGAGCAAGAGAGCTATAAACCCATACTGTTTTTTACCTTAAAAACCCTGAACCTAACAATCAATCAAATGTATTTATAAAGCCCTTTTTACATCAGCAGATGTCACAAAGAGCTCTACAGAAACTCTATAATCAATTTTATCCTTAGTCCCTAACCATACGTGTTACCTATTTTGGCCTTAACCCCTGACCCTAGTTAAAACCTAGGTTAGGGTAGCCTAGAACACCTTTAGAAATTATTTTAGTAATAACACTATGTTAGTGAATACCATTATAGTACTAAACAGCATTTTGATTATTTTGGTCATCTAAACCTGTCACAGCGTTTTGCTGTTTTTATTTTGTTATTATTTTATATTTATTATTGCAAGGCAGAACACTTGATCAACAAGCCACATGTTTTATTTTTCAAATGTGGTTTGAACTGAGTGACCTGGAAACCTCTATGTGAAAGTCCAGCAATTGGTAGGTGGGACAGGTTTGAGACTGATCTAAGGAATTAACAAGAAAAATACACTATATTTCTCAGCTGCCTCACCAATTGATAAATATTTCCAATAGATGACAGCATAAGACCACGAAGCATCAGTTATAGGCTACAAGCATTTGAACCAGCCACCTTTAGGCCACAGGTCCAACTCCTTAACCACTGGGTGAAAACCTGAGTTAATCTTGGGGAATAAACATGAGTTAAGCTGCCAAAATGAAGACAAAACGCTTTAGAGACATACATGGTATCACTTGTTAAACATAATTATTACAAATAAATCATTGCCAAAAGATCATATCATATATTATTAATGTATTGATCATATCAAATATCAAAACATTATTTTTATCTGCTCCAAAACAATTACATGTGGCGCAGGAACCACTGACTCACTGCATTATTCTATAGTATTATCAAGACACCTGCTGTTAACTCTTAACTACTTAGGACACCTGCTGTTAACACTTAACTACTCAGGACAGCTGCTGTTAACTCTTAACTACTTAGGACAGCTGCTGTTAACACTTAACTACTCAGGACACCTGCTGTTAACTCTTAACTACTTAGGACAGCTGCTGTTAACTCTTAACTACTTAGGACAGCTGCTGTTAACACTTAACTACTCAGGACACCCGCTGTTAACTCTTAACTACTCAGGACACCTGCTGTTAACACTTAACTACTCAGGACACCTGCTGTTAACTCTTAACTACTTAGGACACCTGCTGTTAACACTTAACTACTTAGGACAGCTGCTGTTAACACTTAACTACTTAGGACACCTGCTGTTAACTCTTAACTACTCAGGACACCTGCTGTTAACACTTAACTACTTAGGACACCTGCTGTTAACTCTTAACTACTTAGGACAGCTGCTGTTAACTCTTAACTACTTAGGACAGCTCACGAGGTGTCCAAAATATCTGCTGACTAGGTGGGACTAGAGACTTCATGCATAGTTACCCACCCACATATACCCATAAGTGTAAAATGTCTTTATTCTCAGCACTTAAATGACCAATTTTCTCCTCTGAGACACTTTGTGGATATGGACCCAGATCTCAACATATTGTTATAAAAAACGTAGAACGTTTGTTTTACATAATAATAAAAAATGAATATTACTAATGTAACCCACTGTAAAGACTGGGTTCAGTTGATTGTGTTGCACTGCTCATGTCCGCGTTCTGAAATGTCCGCGTCCCCGTACAGAACCGTCCGCGTCCACGTTCTGTGTGGCGCCAAGGATATTGTCCGGTTACGCGCAGAGTGGACTGAGGTGATCTTGGGGAACAACGACGGAGTTTGTTACAGTGTTGAGACGCCGAAGTTTATTGTTTAATTTGTATTTTTCTTTATGGTCAGGGACAGTATGAGTGTAGCCAGATCCTTTTCACTCTCTGTCCTTGTTTCATTTTGTGGTTCACCGGATTCATCATCGAGACGAGAGACCAACGAACGACCTGCTAGCTAGTCGGTACAGCTCGGTAAGCTAGCTAGCTACTCTACCAGCAGCATCCTAGTTATCCTAGCTACTCGGTACAGCTCGGCTTCTCCCTCTCTCAATGACGGATGCTGGCTACCTCTGTCCGGTTCTCCTCTCTTCACCAGATGGACAGTAACTTTAGTGTTTAACCCGTCTGTGTCCAAGGACCGAACTTTTGAATATTATTTTCAGGGCGCCTCAATAGCAGGTATTGAACACCGGGTAAATAATCACTAGTCAGAACCTCAACCTCAGTATACATTCATTATAAAAATCATCTTAATATCTGATATTGTGAGTAAACAACCTCGAGAGTGCGTCTTCCAGCCCTCCAATAAATTACATCATTCAACCCTCCCGGTTAGTAAATTTACCTCAACATCCCCCGGAGAAGGCAGAGTAACGACACCAGCCTTTTAGCGGGGCTGACAGACTGACTACAACGTTCGCGTCGCTAAATTAATTTCGTCATTTAAAATGACACACTGCTCATGCCATTAACTAACGTCTAGAAGTCAGTTATATTTGTGAAACTCTTCTTATGTTTCCCCATCTGAGCTCAGAGTAGATGAGAGATGTAATGTTTGTCTCTGTTGTGTTGAAGCCCGATCAAGCAGGAGAGACCAGCCTCCCCTGTTCCCAGCTGTGTGTCCATGAAGAGTGACTGGTCTATGGAACCTCCTATGAGGTTTAGAGAGGGAGACTTTTCTACTGAACAAAGGTAAGAAGAACTCATGGGTCCTGGTCAGTGAGTTAAACAACACTGTCTCTAGTCATTTCTCCTCTCCCATTTTCCAAATCCTTTTGTCCATTTTCATAGTCCTAAAACAATATTAAACAAACACAACATTCCCTCACTGTGTGTGTATGTGTGTGTGTGGTACCTGGTACCCTGCACATTGACTCAGTACTGGTACTCCTTATAGTCTCATTATTACCTCAACTACCTGGTACCCTGCACATTGACTCAGTACTGGTACTCCTTATAGTCTCATTATTACCTCAACTACCTGGTACCCTGCACATTGACTCAGTACTGGTTCTCCTTATAGTCTCATTATTACCTCAACTACCTGGTACCCTGCACATTGACTCAGTACTGGTTCTCCTTATAGTCTCATTATTACCTCAACTACATGGTACCCTGCACATTGACTCAGTACTGGTAGTCCTTATAGTCTCATTATTACCTCAACTACCTGGTACCCTGCACATTGACTCAGTACTGGTACTCCTTATAGTCTCATTATTACCTCAACTACCTGGTACCCCTGGACATTGACTCAGTACTGGTTCTCCTTATAGTCTCATTATTACCTCAACTACCTGGTACCCTGCACATTGACTCAGTACTGGTACTCCTTATAGTCTCATTATTACCTCAACTACCTGGTACCCTGCACATTGACTCAGTACTGGTTCTCCTTATAGTCTCATTATTACCTCAACTACCTGGTACCCTGCACATTGACTCAGTACTGGTACTCCTTATAGTCTCATTATTACCTCAACTACCTGGTACCCTGCACATTGACTCAGTACTGGTACTCCTTATAGTCTCATTATTACCTCAACTACCTGGTACCCTGCACATTGACTCAGTACTGGTACTCCTTATAGTCTCATTATTACCTCAACTACCTGGTACCCCTGGACATTGACTCAGTACTGGTTCTCCTTATAGTCTCATTATTACCTCAACTACCTGGTACCCCTGGACATTGACTCAGTACTGGTACTCCTTATAGTCTCATTATTACCTCAACTACCTGGTACCCTGCACATTGACTCAGTACTGGTACTCCTTATAGCCTCATTATTACCTCAACTACCTGGTACCCTGCACATTGACTCAGTACTGGTACTCCTTATAGCCTCATTATTACCTCAACTACCTGGTACCCTGCACATTGACTCAGTACTGGTTCTCCTGATAGTCTCATTATTACCTCAACTACCTGGTACCCTGCACATTGACTCAGTACTGGTACTCCTTATAGTCTCATTATTACCTCAACTACCTGGTACCCTGCACATTGACTCAGTACTGGTACTCCTTATAGTCTCATTATTACCTCAACTACCTGGTACCCTGCACATTGACTCAGTACTGGTTCTCCTTATAGTCTCATTATTACCTCAACTACCTGGTACCCTGCACATTGACTCAGTACTGGTACTCCTTATAGTCTCATTATTACCTCAACTACCTGGTACCCTGCACATTGACTCAGTACTGGTTCTCCTTATAGTCTCATTATTACCTCAACTACCTGGTACCCTGCACATTGACTCAGTACTGGTACTCCTTATAGTCTCATTATTACCTCAACTACCTGGTACCCTGCACATTGACTCAGTACTGGTACTCCTTATAGTCTCATTATTACCTCAACTACCTGGTACCCTGCACATTGACTCAGTACTGGTACTCCTTATAGTCTCATTATTACCTCAACTACCTGGTACCCCTGCACATTGACTCAGTACTGGTACTCCTTATAGTCTCATTATTACCTCAACTACCTGGTACCCTGCACATTGACTCAGTACTGGTACTCCTTATAGCCTCATTATTCCGGCGGTAACATTTGAGAGTGAACAACCCCATGATTAGATAGTGAACAACCCCATGATTAGATAGTGAACAACCCCATGATTAGATAGTGAACAACCCCATGATTAGATAGTGAACAATCCCATGATTAGATAGTGAACAACCCCATGATTAGATAGTGAACAATCCCATGATTAGATAGTGAACAACCCCATGATTAGATAGTGAACAACCCCATGATTAGATAGTGAACAACCCCATGATTAGATAGTGAACAATCCCATGATTAGATAGTGAACAACCCCATGATTAGATAGTGAACAACCCCATGATTAGATAGTGAACAACCCCATGATTAGATAGTGAACAACCCCATGATTAGATAGTGAACAACCCCATGATTAGATAGTGAACAACCCCATGATTAGATGGTGAACAATCCCATACCATGATTAGATAGAGAAAAAACACACCAATCTCTTTCAGAAATGCTTTGAACAATAAAAGCTAATTTACTAACATTTCTGAAAAGTGATATATAGTGTTTTGGAATGAAACTCTTATGTTTCCCCATCTGAGCTCAGAGTAGATGAGAGATGTAATGTTTGTCTCTGTTGTGTTGAAGACCAATCAAGCAGGAGAGACCAGCCTCCCCTGTTCCCAGCTGTGTGTCCATGAAGAGTGACTGGTCTATGGAACAACCTATGAGGTTTAGAGAGGGAGACTTTTCTACTGAACAAAGGTAAGAAGAACTCATGGGTCCTGGTCAGTGAGTTAAACAACACTGTCTCTAGTCATTTCTCCTCCCATTTTCCCATTTATTGTTGTTGTTTTCATAATCCATATGCTAATCCTTTTGTCCATTCTCATAGTCCTAAAACAATTAAACAAACACAACATTCCTTCCGTGTGTGTGTGTGTGTGTGTGTGTGTGTGTGTGTGTGTGTGTGTGTGCATGTGCGTGTGTGTGTGTACTCCCTGGATGAGGAGATGTAATCTAATGTTTTGTCCACAGAAACCAACAGGAGAGATCAGAGTCAGAGATTCTCAGTGGTCAGTCTTCCCAGAGTCATCAAACAGACCTGGACTCCATATTCACTGTATGTGGTCCTGTTATGTACATTTGTTTTTGTTTACCTCAAGTAAAGTTGATCTGTCAATCATTCATTAATGTGTTAATGAGAAAGCATTTTATTCTCTTGCTTAACTTATTTACTTAATTTATTCCAGATGCTTGAAGATAAAATTATGACATTTGTGAAGAACGAGCTGAAGATGTTCAAGAGGATTCTTAGTCCAGAATTCCCAGAAGGCTTTGAGAGTCAGAAGCAGGATAAGGAAGTGGTGGATGCTGAAGATGAGCAGCAGGAGAGCAGTGCCAGAGAGGGGGCTCTGAAGATCACACTGCACATCCTGAGGAAAATGAACCAGAAGGAGCTTGCTGACACACTGGAGAAATGTAAGATCTGTCTGCCTCATGTTAAATGGTGTTTTATAACATTTAAAAGCTGTAGCTAAAGTACAGCTAAAGTAGCTGTGTAACTCAATGATATTGTAGCAGCCTTAACACAACACCTAGTGACCTCATCAAGTAGCAGCAGGGATGTGTTGTGGTGATTCATTTAGAGAGAGAACATTAATAATACCATCAATAATACCAATAATAATATAATCAGTCACACCAGTCTGTAATGCATTATGAAAACATTTACACATTTATACAGTCAGTTTAGAGAATACATTATTATAATTTACAACTTTATAACAGTCCTACAATACTGTAGACATTAAAACAGACGTAATATTAATATCCTCTGTGTTATTTCTAGATTCAGATGAGCTTGCTGTGATTTGCCAACGTGAACTCAAATCTAATCTAAAGAAGAAGTTTCAATGTGTATTTGAGGGGATCGCTAAACAAGGAAACCCAACACTTCTCAACAAGATCTACACAGAGCTCTACATCACAGAGGGTGGAACAGGAGAGGTCAATAATGAACATGAGCTGAGACAGATTGAGACAACGACCAGGAAACAAGCAAGACCAGAGACTGCAATCAAATGTAACGACATCTTCAAACCCTTAACTGGACAAGACAAACCTATCAGAACTGTGCTGACAAAGGAGTCGCTGGCATTGGAAAAACAGTCTCTGTGCAGAAGTTCATTCTGGACTGGGCTGAAGGAAAAGCAAATCAGGATGTCCAATTTGTATTTTCATTCCCTTTTCGGGAGCTGAATTTGATGAAAGAGGACAGACACACTTTCATTGAACTTCTTAATCACTTCTCAATGGAAACCAAACAATCAGGAATCTCCATCTACAACAAGTACAAAGTTCTGTTCATCTTTGATGGTCTGGATGAGTGCCGACTGCCCCTAGACTTCCAGAAGAACAAGATCTGTTGGGACGTCACAGAGTCAACCTCAGTGGATGTTCTGCTGACAAATCTCATCAAGGGAAATCTGCTTCCCTCTGCTCTCCTCTGGATAACTACCCGACCTGCAGCAGCCAATAAGATCCCTTCAGGGTGTGTTGACCAGGTGACTGAGGTACGAGGGTTCAATGACCCACAGAAGGAGGAGTACTTCAGGAAGAGATTCAGTGATGAGGACCTGGCCAGCAGAATCATCTCACACATAAAGACATCAAGGAGCCTCCACATCATGTGCCACATTCCAGTCTTCTGTTGGATTTCTGCAACAGTCCTTGAACACATGTTGAAACATAAGAGAGAAGAGATGCCCAAGACTCTGACTGAGATGTACACACACCTTGTGGTGTTTCATACCAAACAGAAGAATGAAAAGTATCTTGGGAAAGATGAGACAGGTCCACACTGGAATAAAGAGAGCATTCTGTCACTGGGAAAACTGGCTTTTCAACAGCTTGTGAAGGGCAATCTGATTTTCTATGAAGGAGACCTGAAGGAGGCTGGCATTGATGTCAATGAAGCCTCAGTGTACTCAGGATTGTGCACACAGCTCTTTAAAGAGGAATGTGGGCTGTACCAGGACAAGGTGTACTGCTTTGTTCATCTGAGCATTCAGGAGTTTCTGGCTGCTGTATATGTGTTCCTCTCATTCATCAACAACAATGAGAATCTCATGGATGAACCTCAATCAATGTTCAGATACTTTTCGTCGCTCTTCAGAGAGAAGCCTAAAGTTACTGAAGTTACTTTCTACAAGAGTGCTGTGGATAAAGCCTTACAAAGTGAGACGGGAAACCTGGACCTTTTCCTCCGCTTCCTTCTAGGCCTCTCACTGGAGTCCAATCAGAAGCACTTACGAGGTCTACTGACAAAGACAAGAAGCAGCTCACAGAGCCATGAAGAAACAGTCAAGTACATCAAGGAGAAGATCAGGGAGAATCCCTCTCCAGAGAGGAGCATCAATCTGTTCCACTGTCTGAATGAACTGAATGACCGTTCTCTAGTGGAGGAGATTCAAAGCTTCCTGAGATCTGGAAGTCTCTCTCGAGCCAAACTGTCACCTGCACAGTGGTCAGCTCTGGTCTTTGTGTTGCTGACTTCAGAAAAGGAGCTGGATGTGTTTGACCTGAAGAAATACTCCAGAACAGAGGAAGGTCTTCTGAGGCTGCTGCCAGTGGTCAAAGCCTCCAGAGCTGTTCTGTGAGTAAATAAAATGACATTTAAGAACTAATCATCAGGAAGAAATATTCAGTTTAGAGAAAAATATGTATTATAATATGTATATAATATTATTTTGAAAAACATATTGAATAAATTCATTGATTTTCACATTAGTATAACAATATGACCATACAATTCTAGGAAACGGAAGATGAATCTATATGTTCTTTGAGAGAATAACCCAAATGCATCTGCCATTGTCCTTCTACACTACTGGTGTTAAATTAACAGTGTGTTTGTGAAGTCATGATGATCTCTTGGTCAGGCTGTCAGGTTGTGGAGTCACAAAGGAAGGCTGTGATTCTCTGGTCTCAGCTCTTAAGTCAAACCCCTCACACCTGAGAGAGCTGGATCTGAGTAACAATGACCTGAAGGATTCAGGAGTGAAGCTGCTCTCTGCTGGACTGGGGAATCCCCACTGTAAACTGGAGACTCTGAGGTCAGTATTCCTGTAGTTGGTCAACAAGTGATAACTGTTCACCCGATCCACATGTGTTTACCAGAAACACATAGCCCACACCACATGTGTTTGGACAGTGAAGCTTACAGTTTTAAATTTGGCGCATTTTGGATTTGAGATATAATGTTTCATATTAGGTGACAGTACAGAATGTCACCTTTTATTTGAGGTTAATGGTGAGAGGTTAGCATGTTTTGTTGTAGCCTCTGTTATTGGTAATGGTGTGAGGTTAGCATGTTTTGTTGTAGCATCTGTTATTGGTAATGGTGAGAGGTTAGCATGTTTTGTTGTAGTCTCTGTTATTGGTAATGGTGAGAGGTTAGCATGTTTTGTTGTAGCCTCTGTTATTGGTAATGGTGAGAGGTTAGCATGTTTTGTTGTAGACTCTGTTATTGGTAATGGTGAGAGGTTAGCATGTTTTGTTGTAGACTCTGTTATTGGTAATGGTGAGAGGTTAGCATGTTTTGTTGTAGTCTCTGTTATTGGTAATGGTGAGAGGTTAGCATGTTTTGTTGTAGCCTCTGTTATTGGTAATGGTGAGAGGTTAGCATGTTTTGTTGTAGCCTCTGTTATTGGTAATGGTGTGAGGTTAGCATGTTTTGTTGTAGCATCTGTTATTGGTAATGGTGAGAGGTTAGCATGTTTTGTTGTAGCCTCTGTTATTGGTCATGGTGAGAGGAAAGCATGTTTTGTTGTAGACTCTGTTATTGGTAATGGTGAGAGGTTAGTATGTTTTGTTGTGGTCTCTGTTATTGGTAGTGGTGAGAGGTTAGCATGTTTTGTTGTAGCCTCTGTTATTGGTAATGGTGAGAGGTTAGCACGTTTTGTTGTAGACTCTGTTATTGGTAATGGTGAGAGGTTAGCATGTTTTGTTGTAGACTCTGTTATTGGTAATGGTGAGAGGTTAGCATGTTTTGTTGTAGTCTCTGTTACTGGCAATGGTAGGAGGTTAGCATGTTTTGTTGAAGACTCTGTTATTGGTAATGGTGAGAGGTTAGTATGTTTTGTTGAAGCCTCTGTTATTGGTAATGGTGAGAGGTTAGTATGTTTTGTTGTAGCCTCTGTTATTGGTAATGGTGAGAGGTTAGTATGTTTTGTTGTAGCCTCTGTTATTGGTAATGGTGAGAGGTTAGCATGTTTTGTTGTAGCCTCTGTTATTGGTAATGGTGAGAGGTTAGCATGTTTTGTTGTAGACTCTGTTATTGGTAATGGTGAGAGGTTAGCATGTTTTGTTGTAGTCTCTGTTATTGGTAATGGTGAGAGGTTAGCATGTTTTGTTGTAGCCTCTGTTATTGGTAATGGTGTGAGGTTAGCATGTTTTGTTGTAGCATCTGTTATTGGTAATGGTGAGAGGTTAGCATGTTTTGTTGTAGCCTCTGTTATTGGTCATGGTGAGAGGAAAGCATGTTTTGTTGTAGACTCTGTTATTGGTAATGGTGAGAGGTTAGTATGTTTTGTTGTGGTCTCTGTTATTGGTAATGGTGAGAGGTTAGCATGTTTTGTTGTAGCCTCTGTTATTGGTAATGGTGAGAGGTTAGCACGTTTTGTTGTAGACTCTGTTATTGGTAATGGTGAGAGGTTAGCATGTTTTGTTGTAGACTCTGTTATTGGTAATGGTGAGAGGTTAGCATGTTTTGTTGTAGACTCTGTTATTGGTAATGGTGAGAGGTTAGCATGTTTTGTTGTAGTCTCTGTTACTGGCAATGGTAGGAGGTTAGCATGTTTTGTTGAAGACTCTGTTATTGGTAATGGTGAGAGGTTAGTATGTTTTGTTGAAGCCTCTGTTATTGGTAATGGTGAGAGGTTAGTATGTTTTGTTGTAGCCTTTGTTATTGGTAATGGTGAGAGGTTAACATGTTGTGTTGTAGCCTCTGTTATTGGTAATGGTGAGAGGTTAGCATGTTTTGTTGTAGTCTCTGTTATTGGTAATGGTGAGAGGTTAGCATGTTTTGTTGTAGTCTCTGTTATTGGTAATGGTGAGAGGTTACCATGTTTTGTTGTAACCTCTGTAACTTTCCCACTCATTATTATTCATGATTCTTCCACACATTTAAAATGTTAGCTTCACTGGCAAAATAGATATGGTGTGGACTGTATACTCAATACAATCTAAATCTGATTCCTCACTGTCTGTCTTCTGACTGATACTGCTTTTTAAACTGGTCTGGTCAGTCTACTATAATATTTGTACTATACATGTTTCTATCTGCAGGCAATACTTTGATAATTTGTCATTTTTTATGATGATACACTATTTTATGAATAGATATGGAAGGTTTCAGGACACTGATATATCTGAATATGTTGAAAAAATATACTGCCACTATTTTCACCACCAAAGAATATCAGTGTGATTTTAATATGATTTGACTCTTTGCAGGCTGTCAGGCTGTCTAGTCACAGAGGAAGGCTGTGCTTCTCTGGTCTCAGCTCTGAGGTCAAACCCCTCACACCTGAGAGAGCTGGATCTGAGCTACAATCACCCAGGAGACTCAGGAGTCAGACTGCTCTCTGCTGGACTGGAGGATCCACACTGCAGACTGGAGAAACTCAAGTATGAAGAGGGTTTATGTCAATGTTCATATCAGACATGTTTGACTTATCAGGCTAGTTAAGACAAACATTCTGACCACCACTTGTGTGTGTGTGTGTGTGTGTGTGTGTGTGTGTGTGTGTGTGTGTGTGTGTGTGTGAGTTCAGGTGTATCCGTCAATGACTGTCTGTTCTTCTGCTTACCGCTACAGTGTGGAACATAGTGGAGAGAACAGAATGAAACCTGGGCCTAGAAAATGTGAGTGTTGACTGCTGTGAAGAATATGACTAAGAATAAGTCTTAATTCAAGTTAAGTCAAAGTCAAAGACCAACATCATTACTTACTTGGTCATATTAAATATCAGCTGTAGTTCTACAGAAGCAGAAATCAGGGACACCAAAGCTTACAAAGAGTTGCTTTGACAATGTGTGTGTGTGTGTGTGTGTGTGTGTGTGTGTGTGTGTGTGTGTAATTAATGTGAATAAGTGTGTTTTATATTACCATACAGTATAACATATGATCATTCAACAAGTCTCAAGTTACCTTAACTTCTCCTTTTGATACCTAGAAACATCTACATTAAATGAATTAGTGAAAAGTGAGTTAACATTCTAATGTGAATGATGATGATTTCTAATATTGTGTCTGGTTTCATCCATCAGATGTCTGTGATCTCACACTGGACCTAAACACAGTAAACAGACGCCTCTCTCTGTCTGAGGGGAACAGAAAGGTGACATGTAGGACAGAGGAGCAGCCGTATCCTGATCACCCAGAGAGATTTGAGGACTGTGAACAGGTGTTGTGTAGAGAGGGTCTGACTGGGCGCTGTTACTGGGAGGTAGAGTGGAGTGGGAGAGAGGCTGATATAGGAGTGACATATAAAGGAATCAACAGGAGAGGAAGGGATAAGGACTGTTGGCTTGGATCCAATGACAAGTCCTGGAGTCTGTTCTGCTCTGACAATCATTACTCTGCCAGGCACAATAATAAACCCACTACCATAGACGTCCCCTCCTCCAGCTCCCACAGAATAGGAGTGTATCTGGACTGGCCAGCCGGCACTCTGTCCTTCTATAGAGCCTCCTCTGACACACTGACCCACCTGTTCACATTCACCTCCACATTCACTGAGCCCCTCTATCCAGGGTTTTGGGTTTATTATGACTCCTCGGTGTACCTGTAAACAATAACCTGACACACACACACACACACACACACACACACACACACACACACACACACACACACACACACACTGGAAACAAACACACGCTGGACACACACTGGACACACACACACACGCTGGACACACACACACACACACACTGAACACACACACACACACACACACTAGATACACACTGGACTCACACACACACTGGATACACACTGGACACACACACACATTGCACACACACACACACACTGGACACACACACACACTGGACACACACACACACACACACTGAACACACACACACACACACTGAACACACACATACACACATTGGACAAACACACACACACACACACACGCTGGACACACACACACACTGGACAAAAAACACACACACACACACACACTGAACAAACAAAAAACACACACACACACACACACACATTGGACAAACATAAACACACAAACACACACACACACTGGACAAACACACACACACACACACTGGACAAACACACACACACACACACACACTGGACAAACAAAAATACACACACTGGACAAACACACAAACACACACACATACACACACACTGGACAAACAAAAATACACACACACGCTGGGCACAGACACACACACACTGAACACACACACACACGCTAGACACACACACACACACTGGACACACAGACACACACTGGACAAATACACACACAAACACAGTGGACAAACATATACACACAGGACACACACACACACACTGGACACACACACACACACACTGGACACACTGGACACACACACACACACACACACACTGGTCACACACACACTCTGGACACACACACTCTGGACACACACACACACACTGGACACACACACACACACACACTGAACACACACACACACACACACACTGGATACACACTGGACTCACACACACACTGGATACACACTGGACACACACACACATTGCACACACACACACACACTGGACACACACACACACTGGACACACACACACACACACACTGAACACACACACACACACTGAACACACACATACACACATTGGACAAACACACACACACACACACACGCTGGACACACACACACACTGGACAAAAACACACACACACACACACACACTGAACAAACAAAAACACACACACACACACACACACACACACATTGGACAAACATAAACACACAAACACACACACACACTGGACAAACACACACACACACACACTGGACAAACACACACACACACACACACACTGGACAAACAAAAATACACACACTGGACAACACACACATACACACACACACTGGACAAACAAAAATACACACACACGCTGGGCACAGACACACACACACTGAACACACACACACACGCTAGACACACACACACACACTGGACACACAGACACACACTGGACAAATACACACACAAACACAGTGGACAAACATATACACACAGGACACACACACACACACTGGACACACTGGACACACACACACTGGACACACACACTCACACACACACACTGGTCACACACACACTCTGGACACACACACTCTGGACACACACATGCGCGTCTTTCTAAATCAAATCAAATCAAATCAAATTTATTTATATAGCCCTTCGTACATCAGCTGATATCTCAAAGTGCTGTACAGAAACCCAGCCTAAAACCCCAAACAGCAAACAATGCAGGTGTAAAAGTTGTGAGGACCTCTTACAACAACACTGTTAAAATACCAATGTGATCGTGTGTTGTCTTTTATGTTGAAAAACTAATTATACAATTATATATGGACCTACGCTCCATAGTTGTACAAGTATACAAGTATATATTGTACTTTTCATAATAAAACATACTTGAAACAAGAAAAGCTTGTTAATTGTGAAAACAGTTTGTTTATTGATTTTACGTTTCCTCTGTCAGGTTGATGTTAACCTGCGACTGGTTGAAACATGAAGCAAATATGAAATGAAATACAAAACAATTAAATATGTGGAATAGAATTAAACAAATTGTACAACAGAGTAATGCAGGGTCACTATAGCGACAGAGTGTTGTGATGCAGGGTTACTATAGCAACATAGTGTTGTGATGCAGGGTCACTATAGCAACATAGTGTGGTAATGCAGGGTCACTATAGCAACATAGTGTGGTAATGCAGGGTCACTATAGCAACATAGTGTTGTGATGCAGGGTTACTATAGCAACAGAGTGTTGTGATGCAGGGTCACTATAGTAACAGAGTGTTGTAATGCAGGTTCACAATAGCAACATAGTGTTGTGATGCAGGGTCACCATAGCAACATAGTGTTGTGATACATGGTCACTATAGCAACGCAGTGTTGTGATGCAGGGTCACTATAGCAACAGAGTGTTGTGATGCAGGGTCACTATAGTAACAGAGTGTTGTAATGCAGGGTCACTATAGCAACAGAGGTCTCTGTTCTCTGCTCTCTTCTCTCTTCTCTCTTTGCTTTCTCAGCCTGCTCTCTGCTCGCTCTCTCTCTGCTCCCTCTCTCTCTGCTCTCTCTTCTCTCTGCTCTCTCTTCTCTCTGTTCTCTGCTCTCTCTGCACTCTTTTCTCTGCACTCTCTGCTCACTGTCCTCTCACTCTCTGCTCTCTCACTCTCTCTTTGCTTTCTCAGCCTGCTCTCTGCTCGCTCTCTCTCTGCTCCCTCTGCTCTTTCTCTCTCTGTTCTCTGCTCTCTTTTCTCTGTTCTCTGCTCTCTCTCTGCCATCTCTTCTCTCTCTTCTCTCTGTTCTCTGCTCTCTCACTTCCTCTGATCTCTGCTTTCTCTCTCTCCCTCTGCTCTCTCTGCCCTCTGCTCTCCCTGATCTGTCTCTCTGCTTTCAGCTCTCTCTGCCCTCTCTCTCTGCTCTCTCTGCTCTCTCTCTCTGCCCTCTCTCTCTGCTCTCTCTGCTCTCTCTCTCTGCCCTCTCTGTTCTCTCTCTCTGCCCTCTCTGTTCTCTCTCTCTGCCCTCTCTGCTCTCTCTCTCTGCTCCCCCTCTCCCACACACTGATAGAACCCAGGTCTCATCTCTCCATCACTATTAGCCACTACTACTGCCATTATATATATATATATATATATATATATATATATATATATATATATATATATATAGACCACCTGATAGAACCCAGGTCTCATCTCTCTATCAGTACTAGCCACTACTACTGCTACTATATATATATATAGACCACCTGATAGAACCCAGGTCTCATCTCTCCATCACTACCAGCCACTACTACTGCTACTATATATATATATATACATAGATCACCTGATAGAACCCAGGTCTCATCTCTCCATCACTACCAGCCACTACTACTGCTACTATATATATATACACATAGACCACCTGATAGAACCCAGGTCTCATCTCTCCATCACTACCAGCCACTACTACTGCCACTATATATATATATATAGACCACCTGATAGAACCCAGGTCTCATCTCTCCATCACTACTAGCCACTACTACTGCCACTATATATATATAGACCACCTGATAGAACCCAGGTCTCATCTCTCCATCACTACCAGCCACTACTACTGCCACTATATATATATATATATATATATATATAGACCACCTGATAGAACCCAGGTCTCATCTCTCCATCACTACCAGCCTAGATAAAGGCAGAACAAAGCTTGCTGAAGAAAGAGGGGGGAACAGAAAGTTAGGTTGTCATCAGACATTCAATAGTCAGAGTAGGTTTGAGCTCTGATCAGTTATCAGGCCTAGGCTACATGCTCTGTCCTGCTGCAACGTTATTTGAACTGATCTGAGACCGTTTTCCCAACAGCATATTAAAGCTCAGTTCATCGTTAAGAACCTTCCTACCTACTGGTAGGGCCTATAATGGGCATCTGAGTGGTCGCAGCGGTCTAAGGCACTGCATCACAGTGATAGAGGTGTCACTACAGACCCTGGTTTGATTCCAGGCTGTATCACAGTGGTCTAAGGCACTGCATCACAATGATAGAGGTGTCACTACAGACCCTGGTTTGATTCCAGGCTGTATCACAGTGGTCTAAGGCACTGCATCACAGTGATAGAGGTGTCACTACAGACCCTGGTTTGATTCCAGGCTGTATCACATCCGGCTGTGATTGGGAGTCTCATAGGGCGGCGCACAATTTGGCCCAGTGTCGTCCAGGTTTGGCCCAGTGTCGTCCAGGTTTGGCCCAGTGTCGTCCAGGTTTGGCCCAGTGTCGTCCAGGTTTGGCCGGTGTCGGACGTCATTGTAAAGAAGAATTTGTTCTTAACTGACCCAGTTAAATGAAGGTCACATAAACACATTTAATAAATAATATAATGTTCTGTGAACTGATCTGGGACCAGTTTCCCAACCGCATATTAAGGCAAAGTTAACCTTCATAGTAGCATCGTTAAATCTCTTTCCCAAAACCATCGTTATTCAGGTTGCACCTGAAAACAGTTGTAATGTATCTCCTGCCTCAGCCCAGGCATAGAGCAGGGAAAACCATGGTTATTCAGGTTGCACCTGAAAACAGTTGTAATGTACCTCCTGCCTCCGCCCAGGCATAGAGCAGGGAAAACCATGGTTATTCAGGTTGCACCTGAAAACAGTTGTAATATACCTCCTGCCTCAGCCCAGGCATAGAGCAGGGAAAACCATGGTTATTCAGGTTGCACCTGAAAACAGTTGTAATGTACCTCCTGCCTCAGCCCAGGCATAGAGCAGGGAAAACCATGGTTATTCAGGTTGGACCTGAAAACAGTTGTAATATACCTCCTGCCTCAGCCCAGGCATAGAGCAGGGAAAACCATGGTTATTCAGGTTGCACCTGAAAACAGTTGTAATGTACCTCCTGCCTCAGCCCAGGCATAGAGCAGGGAAATGCATCGTTAGATGCTTATCTGCCCTCCTGCGTCACGTTATACACAGAAGATCCCCGCTAAACAAAGAATCACATGGTTTATCAGTTGAGTACTGGATTGGGTGCATTTCATGTTCAATCAATTGACTTCTGTTTTGCTACTTGTAGGCTACTGTCTGTAATTTGTCTCAGTATATTTGATGATGTGTGGCCTGGAAAATGATTTGTTTTATTTAATCAAGGTTAAAAGATTAACGTTTCAGCCTTCATCAGAATAATCACACAAAGCGAATGGACAAGTTAAATGTATTTCAGTATGATTGAAATAGGACTATAGCCTGCTGTTTATATTGTAATGTATTAAAGCAGTCATCTTGGTTTCAATTTGAAATTAAAGTTTTACTTGAAAAGGTTAACAATGATTTTGGAAAACACCTCTGTTACGAACTCCCTGTCGGTGACTGTTGTCAGCACCTCACAACCCAAAGCTGTCCACACCACTACCAATCAACCACAACCAGAGCTGAGAGTCTAGGAGGAACCATATACCTGCCTCTCAAACCCTCCCTGACCTGTGTGTGTTAACTCCTGAGAGTCTAGGGGGAACCATAAACCTGCCTCTCAAACCCTCCGTGTGTGTGTTAACTCCTGAGAGTCTAGGGGGAACCATAAACCTGCCTCTCAAACCCTCCCTGACCTGTGTGTGTTAACTCCTGAGAGTCTAGGGGGAACCATAAACCTGCCTCTCAAACCCTCCCTGACCTGTGTGTGTTAACTCCTGAGAGTCTAGGAGGAACCATAAACCTGCCTCTCAAACCCTCCCTGACCTGTGTGTGTTAACTCCTGAGAGTCTAGGGGGAACCATAAACCTGCCTCTCAAACCCTCCCTGACCTGTGTGTGTTAACTCCTGAGAGTCTAGGGGGAACCATAAACCTGCCTCTCAAACCCTCCGTGTGTGACCTGAAAGGACATCTGCCCATCCTTTCCACTCTGCAGGTCACACAATACTGTCAGTCTCCATCTAGCAGTTAGAGAGAGGAACATCTCTGTCTGTACTGTCAGTCTCCATCTAGCAGTTAGAGGAACATCTCTGTCTCTACAATACTGTCAGTCTCCATCTAGCAGTTACAGAGAGGAACATCTCTGTCTGTACTGTCAGTCTCCATCTAGCAGTTAGAGAGGAACATCTCTGTCTCTACAATACTGTCAGTCTCCATCTAGCAGTTACAGAGAGGAACATCTCTGTCTCTACAATACTGTCAGTCTACATCTAGCAGTTACAGAGAGGAACATCTCTGTCTCTACAATACTGTCAGTCTCCATCTAGCAGTTACAGAGAGGAACATCTCTGTCTCTACAATACTGTCAGTCTCCATCTAGCAGTTACAGAGAGGAACATCTCTACAATACTGTCAGTCTCCATCTAGCAGTTACAGAGAGGAACATCTCTACAATACTGTCAGTCTCCATCTAGCAGTTACAGAGAGGAACATCTCTACAATACTGTCAGTCTCCATCTAGCAGTTACAGAGAGTAACATCTCTGTCTGTACTGTAAGTCTCCATCTAGCAGTTACAGAGAGTAACATCTCTGTCTGTACTGTCAGTCTCCATCTAGCAGTTACAGAGAGGAACATCTCTGTCTGTACTGTCAGTCTTCCATCACCATTCCATCACCATTCCATTACCATTCCACTACCAATCCATCACCATTCCATTACCATTCCATCACCATTCCACTACCATTATGTTTACCATTCCACTACCATTATGTTTACCATTCCACTACCATTATGTTTACCATTCCACTACCATTCTGTTTTCCATTCCATCACCATTCCACTACCATTCTGTTTACCATTCCACTACCATTCTGTTTTCCATTCCATCATCATTCCACTACCTTTCCATTACCATTCTGCTTTCCATTCCACTACCATTCTGTTTTCCATTCCATCATCATTCCACTACCTTTCCATTCCCATTCCATCACCATTCCATCATCATTCCACTACCTTTCCACTACCATTCCATCACTATTCCATCACCATTCCATCACCAGTCCACTACCATTATGTTTACCATTCCACTACCATTATGTTTACCATTCCACTACCTTTCCACTACCATTCTGTTTACCATTCCACTACCATTCCATCACCATTCCACTACCATTCTGTTTACCATTCCACTACCATTCCATCACCATTCCACTACCATTCTGTTTACCATTCCACTACCTTTCCACTACCATTCCATCACCATTCCACTACCATTCTGTTTACCATTCCACTACCTTTCCACTACCATTCCACTACCATTCCATCACCATTCCACTACCATTCTGTTTACCATTCCATCACCATTCCATTACCATTCCATCACCATTCCATCACCATTCCATCACCATTCCATTACCATTCCATTACCATTCCATTGCCATCCACTTCCACAGTTCTTTACTAAAAACGTATTTATTTGTTACATTTGACTGTGTAAAACTTAGCAGTACTACTGATTTCTCTGAGAGTGAGGCAAATATATATTATTACTGTATAAAACCTAGCAGTACCACTGATTTCTCTGAGAGTGAGGCATATCTATATTATTACTGTATAAAACCTAGCAGTACTACTGATTACTCTGAGAGTGAGGCAGATATATATTATTACTGTGTAAAACCTAGCAGTACTACTGATTTCTCTGAGAGTGAGGCAGATATATATTATTACTGTGTAAAACCTAGCAGTTCTACTGATTTCTCTGAGAGTGAGGCAGATATATATTATTACTGTGTAAAACCTAGCAGTTCTACTGATTTCACTGAGAGTGAGGCAGATATATATTATTACTGAATACAACTGTTACTGTAATTTAATGATGCCAATGTGTTTTCATTAATTGAAAACCCTTAATCTATTTTATGAGAATTTGTAAGATTCTTGTTTGCATAAAATAGATGGAGACCAGTCTTTTCAATAATAGGTAACAGAATGTATTCTCGGAGCGCGCTGCCACTTCACCACAAGCAACAGTGTATATACAATAACATGACGTAATTTCATTGCTTTAACAGAATCCCCTCCTCTCGACCGGGACAAAGTGAGGTGAAAAGTTCATTCTAACTTACTAACACACTCTCAGGTAACTTTTGACCCCTCAACATTATCAATCACCACTGAGCTGACAGTTCTAATTAACAGAAAACCTAGGAATGCACTCACTGTCTTGTCTAAAAAACCCAGAGCTAAGTTTCTGTAGGTTCAACCATAGGCTAACTACCTTGTTTTCACAGTCCACAACCCATTCGTTTCTTCCTAGTTGGAATGGTGTTCAATTTAATTACTCCGTGTCCGTGTCTCACAATCCCTTCAAATGAACTCATATTGTTAATCAGATATAATAAAACAGAGTATAAGTTTTACTTAGTTACAGTTCCATTTAAAATGATTTGTTCAGTCATTTAATCATAACTTTCCCAACATCCTCACATAGGTTAATTAGGTCATCTCGATCCTATCAATAATCCCGAATCACCACAGATGTCATATATCCCTGTCCACTTTATACTATTTAAATAAAAATCATCTACTGATAACATGAAGCCAAAACGAACGCTACCCATATCACATGCTGTCTGTACTAATGAAATCTCTCCTTCTGGAGTCTATTGTATTGTATCTAACAATAACATGGGTTAACCTTTAAATCAGTCACGCCAATAATTAATATATGTTGCATAGTGTGGGATACATTATCTACAGCAATTTACCATCCCTAAGAACCGCAACTTATTGATTTTCATAAATAGTCTTCATGCTTATAAAATCACTATCTCAATGTAGTTTCCTGCCCTGTTTGCTTAGAATATTTGCTGTACCTAGTGAACTGCTTATCTCTCCACCTCTCCTAGTTCGGCTGCTCCCCCACCCTACTAAGTTCTGTTTAATGGTACTGCTTATCTCTCCACCTCTCCTAGCTCGGCTGCTCCCCCACCCTACTAAGTTCTGTTTAATGGAACTGCTTATCTCTCCACCTCTCCTAGCTCAGCTGCTCCCCCACCCTACTAAGTTCTGTTTAATGGTACTGCTTATCTCTCCACCTCTCCTAGCTCAGCTGCTCCTCCACCCTACTAAGTTCTGTTTAATGGTACTGCTTATCTCTCCACCTCTCCTAGCTCAGCTGCTCCCCCACCCTACTAAGTTCTGTTTAATGGTACTGCTTATCTCTCCACCTCTCCTAGCTCAGCTGCTCCTCCACCCTACTAAGTTCTGTTTAACGGTACTGCTTATCTCTCCACCTCTCCTAGCTCAGCTGCTCCCCCACCCTACTAAGTTCTGTTTAATGGTACTGCTTATCTCTCCACCTCTCCTAGTTCGGCTGCTCTCCCACCCTACTAAGTTCTGTTTAATGGTACTGCTTATCTCTCCACCTCTCCTAGCTCGGCTGCTCCCCCACCCTACTAAGTTCTGTTTAATGGTACTGCTTATCTCTCCACCTCTCCTAGTTCGGCTGCTCCCCACCCTACTAAGTTCTGTTTAATGGTACTGCTTATCTCTCCACCTCTCCTAGTTCGGCTGCTCCCCCACCCTACTAAGTTCTGTTTAATGGTACTGCTTATCTCTCCACCTCTCCTAGCTCAGCTGCTCCTCCACCCTACTAAGTTCTGTTTAATGGTACTGCTTATCTCTCCACCTCTCCTAGCTCAGCTGCTCCCCCACCCTACTAAGTTCTGTTTAATGGTACTGCTTATCTCTCCACCTCTCCTAGCTCGGCTGCTCCCCCACCCTACTAAGTTCTGTTTAATGGTACTGCTTATCTCTCCACCTCTCCTAGCTCGGCTGCTCCCCCACCCTACTAAGTTCTGTTTAATGGTACTGCTTATCTCTCCACCTCTCCTAGCTCGGCTGCTCCCCCCCCACCCTACTAAGTTCTGTTTAATGGTACTGCTTATCTCTCCACCTCTCCTAGCTCAGCTGCTCCTCCACCCTACTAAGTTCTGTTTAATGGTACTGCTTATCTCTCCACCTCTCCTAGCTCAGCTGCTCCTCCACCCTACTAAGTTCTGTTTAATGGTACTGCTTATCTCTCCACCTCTCCTAGCTCAGCTGCTCCCCCACCCTACTAAGTTCTGTTTAATGGTACTGCTTATCTCTCCACCTCTCCTAGCTCAGCTGCTCCTCCACCCTACTAAGTTCTGTTTAACGGTACTGCTTATCTCTCCACCTCTCCTAGCTCAGCTGCTGCCCCCACCCTACTAAGTTCTGTTTAATGGTACTGCTTATCTCTCCACCTCTCCTAGTTCGGCTGCTCTCCCACCCTACTAAGTTCTGTTTAATGGTACTGCTTATCTCTCCACCTCTCCTAGTTCGGCTGCTCCCCCACCCTACTAAGTTCTGTTTAATGGTACTGCTTATCTCTCCACCTCTCCTAGTTCGGAATGCTCTCCCACCCTACTAAGTTCTGTTTAATGGTACTGCTTATCTCTCCACCTCTCCTAGTTACCAGCTGTTCCCCACCCTACTAAGTTCTGTTTAATGGTACTGCTTATCTCTCCACCTTCCTAGCTCAGCTGCTCCTCCACCCTACTAAGTTCTGTTTAATGGTACTGCTTATCTCTCCACCTCTCCTAGCTCAGCTGCTCCCCCACCCTACTAAGTTCTGTTTAATGGTACTGCTTATCTCTCCACCTCTCCTAGCTCGGCTGCTCCCCTCCACCCTACTAAGTTCTGTTTAATGGTACTGCTTATCTCTCCACCTCTCCTAGCTCGGCTGCTCCCCCACCCTACTAAGTTCTGTTTAATGGTACTGCTTATCTCTCCACCTCTCCTAGCTCAGCTGCTCCCACCCACCCTACTAAGTTCTGTTTAATGGTACTGATCTCTCCACCTCTCCTAGCTCAGCTTCCCCCACCCTACTAAGTTGTTTAATGGTACTGCTTATCTCTCCACCTCTCCTAGCTCAGCTGTTCCCCACCCTACTAAGTTCTGTTTAATGGTACTGCTTATCTCTCCACCTCTCCTAGCTCGGACTGCTCCCTCCACCCTACTAAGTTCTGTTTAATGGTACTGCTTATCTCTCCACCTCTCCTAGCTCAGCTGCTCCCCCCTACTAAGTTCTGTTTAATGGTACTGCTTATCTCTCCACCTCTCCTAGCTCGGCTGCTCCCACCCTACTAAGTTCTGTTTAATGGTACTGCTTATCTCTCCACCTCTCCTAGCTCAGCTGCTCCCCCACCCTACTAAGTTCTGTTTAATGGTACTGCTTATCTCTCCACCTCTCCTAGCTCAGCTGCTCCCCCCCCCTACTAAGTTCTGTTTAATGGTACTGCTTATCTCTCCACCTCTCCTAGCTCAGCTGTGCCATCGTTTTGACCCCCCTACTAAGTTCTGTTTAATGGTACTGCTTATCTCTCCACCTCTCCTAGCTCAGCTGCCCCCCCACCCTACTAAGTTCTGTTTAATGGTACTGCTTATCTCTCCACCTCTCCTAGCTCGGCTGTAAAACCCCCACCCTACTAAGTTCTGTTTAATGGTACTCTTATCTCTCCACCTCTCCTAGCTCAGCTGCCCCCACCCACCCTACTAAGTTCTGTTTAATGGTACTGCTTATCTCTCCACCTCTCCTAGCTCGGCTGCTCCCCCCACCCTACTAAGTTCTGTTTAATGGTACTGCTTATCTCTCCACCGCTCCTAGCTCGGCTGCTCCCCTACTAAGTTCTGTTTAATGGTACTGCTTATCTCTCCACCTCTCCTAGCTCGGCTGCTCCCTCCACCCTACTAAGTTCTGTTTAATGGTACTGCTTATCTCTCCACCTCTCCTAACTCGACTGCTCCCCCAACCTACTAAGTTCTGTTTAATGGTACTTTTATCTCTCCACTCTCTCCTAGCTCGGATCACTCTGCTCCCACCCTACTAAGTTCTGTTTAATGGAACTGCTTATCTCTCCACCTCTCCTAGCTCAGCTGCTCCCCCACGCTACTAAGTTCTTTTAATGGTACTGCTTATCTCTCCACCTCTCCTAGCTCAGCTGCTCCCCCACCCTACAGTTCTGTTTAATGGGACTGCTTATCTCTCCACCTCTCCTAGCTCAGCTGCTCCCCCACCCTACTAAGTTCTGTTTAATGGTACTGCTTATCTCTCCACCTCTCCTAGCTCAGCTGCTGCCCCCACCCTACTAAGTTCTGTTTAATGTTACTGCTTATCTCTCCACCTCTCCTAGCTCGGCTGCTCGCCCACCCTACTAAGTTCTGTTTAATGGTACTGCTTATCTCTCCACCTCTCCTAGCTCAGCTGCTCACCCACCCTACTAAGTTCTGTTTTTAATGGTACTGCTTATCTCTCCACCTCTCCTAGCTCGGCTGCTCCCCCACCCTACTAAGTTCTGTTTAATGGAACTGCTTATCTCTCCACCTCTCCTAGCTCGGCTGCTCCCCCACCCTACTAAGTTCTGTTTAATGGTACTGCTTATCTCTCCACCTCTCCTACCTCGGCTGCTCCCACCCTACTAAGTTCTGTTTAATGGAACTGCTTATCTCTCCACCTCTCCTAGCTCGGCTGCTCCCCCACCCTACTAAGTTCTGTTTAATGGGACTGCTTATCTCTCCACCTCTCCTACCTCGGCTGCTCCCACCCTACTAAGTTCTGTTTATTGGTACTGCTTATCTCTCCACCTCTCCTACCTCGGCTGCTCCCACCCTACTAAGTTCTGTTTAATGGAACTGCTTATCTCTCCACCTCTCCTAGCTCGGCTGCTCCCCCCCAACCTACTAAGTTCTGTTTAATGGAACTGCTTATCTCTCCACCTCTCCTAGCTCAGCTGCTCCCCCACGCTACTAAGTTCTGTTTAATGGTACTGCTTATCTCTCCACCTCTCCTAGCTCAGCTGCTCCCCCACCCTACGAAGTTCTGTTTAATGGGACTGCTTATCTCTCCACCTCTCCTAGCTCAGCTGCTCCCCCACCCTACTAAGTTCTGTTTAATGGTACTGCTTATCTCTCCACCTCTCCTAGCTCGGCTGCTCGCCCACCCTACTAAGTTCTGTTTAATGGTACTGCTTATCTCTCCACCTCTCCTAGCTCGGCTGCTCACCCACCCTACTAAGTTCTGTTTAATGGTACTGCTTATCTCTCCACCTCTCCTAGCTCGGCTGCTCCCCACCCTACTAAGTTCTGTTTAATGGTACTGCTTATCTCTCCACCTCTCCTAGCTCAGCTGCTCCCCCACCCTACTAAGTTCTGTTTAATGGTACTGCTTATCTCTCCACCTCTCCTAGCTCGGCTGCTCGCCCACCCTACTAAGTTCTGTTTAATGGTACTGCTTATCTCTCCACCTCTCCTAGCTCGGCTGCTCCCACCCTACTAAGTTCTGTTTAATGGTACTGCTTATCTCTCCACCTCTCCTAGCTCAGCTGCTCCCCCCCCCTACTAAGTTATGTTTAATGGTACTGCTTATCTCTCCACCTCTCCTAGCTCAGCTGCTCCCCCCTACTAAGTTCTGTTTAATGGTACTGCTTATCTCTCCACCTCTCCTAGCTCAGCTGCCCCCCACCCTACTAAGTTCTGTTTAATGGTACTGCTTATCTCTCCACCTCTCCTAGCTCGGCTGCTCCCCACCCTACTAAGTTCTGTTTAATGGTACTGCTTATCTCTCCACCTCTCCTAGCTCAGCTGCCCCCCACCCTACTAAGTTCTGTTTAATGTTACTGCTTATCTCTCCACCTCTCCTAGCTCAGCTGCTCCCCCACCCTACTAAGTTCTGTTTAATGGTACTGCTTATCTCTCCACCTCTCCTAGCTCAGCTGCTCCCCACCCTACTAAGTTCTGTTTAATGGTACTGCTTATCTCTCCACCTCTCCTAGCTCAGCTGCTCCCCCACCCTACTAAGTTCTGTTTAATGGTACTGCTTATCTCTCCACCTCTCCTAGCTCAGCTGCTCCCACCCTACTAAGTTCTGTTTAATGGTACTGCTTATCTCTCCACCTCTCCTAGCTCAGCTGCTCCCCCACCCTACTAAGTTCTGTTTAATGGTACTGCTTATCTCTCCACCTTTCCTAGCTCAGCTGCCCCCCCCCCACCCTACTAAGTTCTGTTTAATGGTACTGCTTATCTCTCCACCTCTCCTAGCTCGGCTGCTCCCCCCCACCCTACTAAGTTCTGTTTAATGGTACTGCTTATCTCTCCACCGCTCCTAGCTCGGCTGCTCCCCCCTACTAAGTTCTGTTTAATGGTACTGCTTATCTCTCCACCTCTCCTAGCTCGGCTGCCCCTCCACCCTACTAAGTTCTGTTTAATGGTACTGCTTATCTCTCCACCTCTCCTAACTCGACTGCTCCCCCAACCTACTAAGTTCTGTTTAATGGTACTGCTTATCTCTCCACCTCTCCTAGCTCGGCTGCTCCCACCCTACTAAGTTCTGTTTAATGGAACTGCTTATCTCTCCACCTCTCCTAGCTCAGCTGCTCACCCACCCTACTAAGTTCTGTTTAATGGTACTGCTTATCTCTCCACCTCTCCTAGCTCAGCTGCCCCCCCCCCCACCCTACTAAGTTCTGTTTAATGGTACTGCTTATCTCTCCACCTCTCCTAGCTCGGCTGCTCCCCCACCCTACTAAGTTCTGTTTAATGGTACTGCTTATCTCTCCACCTCTCCTAGCTCAGCTGCCCCCCCCCACCCTACTAAGTTCTGTTTAATGTTACTGCTTATCTCTCCACCTCTCCTAGCTCAGCTGCTCCCCCACCCTACTAAGTTCTGTTTAATGGTACTGCTTATCTCTCCACCTCTCCTAGCTCAGCTGCTCCCCCACCCTACTAAGTTCTGTTTAATGGTACTGCTTATCTCTCCACCTCTCCTAGCTCAGCTGCTCCCCCACCCTACTAAGTTCTGTTTAATGGTACTGCTTATCTCTCCACCTCTCCTAGCTCAGCTGCTCCCACCCTACTAAGTTCTGTTTAATGGTACTGCTTATCTCTCCACCTCTCCTAGCTCAGCTGCTCCCCCCCACCCTACTAAGTTCTGTTTAATGGTACTGCTTATCTCTCCACCTCTCCTAGCTCGGCTGCTCCCCCCCACCCTACTAAGTTCTGTTTAATGGTACTGCTTATCTCTCCACCGCTCCTAGCTCGGCTGCTCCCCCCCTACTAAGTTCTGTTTAATGGTACTGCTTATCTCTCCACCTCTCCTAGCCTCGGCTGCTCCCCTCCACCCTACTAAGTTCTGTTTAATGGTACTGCTTATCTCTCCACCTCTCCTAACTCTGTTTAATGGACTGCTCCCCCAACCTACTAAGTTCTGTTTAATGGTACTGCTTATCTCTCCACCTCTCCTAGCTCGGCTGCTCCCACCCTACTAAGTTCTGTTTAATGGAACTGCTTATCTCTCCACCTCTCCTAGCTCAGCTGCTCCCCCACGCTACTAAGTTCTGTTTAATGGTACTGCTTATCTCTCCACCTCTCCTAGCTCAGCTGCTCCCCCACCCTACTAAGTTCTGTTTAATGGGACTGCTTATCTCTCCACCTCTCCTAGCTCAGCTGCTCCCCCCACCCTACTAAGTTCTGTTTAATGGTACTGCTTATCTCTCCACCTCTCCTAGCTCAGCTGCTGCCCCCCACCCTACTAAGTTCTGTTTAATGTTACTGCTTATCTCTCCACCTCTCCTAGCTCGGCTGCTCGCCCACCCTACTAAGTTCTGTTTAATGGGACTGCTTATCTCTCCACCTCTCCTAGCTCAGCTGCTCCCCCCCACCCTACTAAGTTCTGTTTAATGGTGCTGCTTATCTCTCCACCTCTCCTAGCTCAGCTGCTCCCACCCTACTAAGTTCTGTTTAATGGTACTGCTTATCTCTCCACCTCTCCTAGCTCAGCTGCTCCCCCCCACCCTACTAAGTTCTGTTTAATGGTACTGCTTATCTCTCCACCTCTCCTAGCTCGGCTGCTCCCCCCCACCCTACTAAGTTCTGTTTAATGGTACTGCTTATCTCTCCACCGCTCCTAGCTCGGCTGCTCCCCCCCTACTAAGTTCTGTTTAATGGTACTGCTTATCTCTCCACCTCTCCTAGCTCGGCTGCTCCCCTCCACCCTACTAAGTTCTGTTTAATGGTACTGCTTATCTCTCCACCTCTCCTAACTCGACTGCTCCCCCAACCTACTAAGTTCTGTTTAATGGTACTGCTTATCTCTCCACCTCTCCTAGCTCGGCTGCTCCCACCCTACTAAGTTCTGTTTAATGGAACTGCTTATCTCTCCACCTCTCCTAGCTCAGCTGCTCCCCCCACGCTACTAAGTTCTGTTTAATGGTACTGCTTATCTCTCCACCTCTCCTAGCTCAGCTGCTCCCCCACCCTACGAAGTTCTGTTTAATGGGACTGCTTATCTCTCCACCTCTCCTAGCTCAGCTGCTCCCCCCCACCCTACTAAGTTCTGTTTAATGGTACTGCTTATCTCTCCACCTCTCCTAGCTCAGCTGCTGCCCCCCACCCTACTAAGTTCTGTTTAATGTTACTGCTTATCTCTCCACCTCTCCTAGCTCGGCTGCTCGCCCACCCTACTAAGTTCTGTTTAATGGTACTGCTTATCTCTCCACCTCTCCTAGCTCAGCTGCTCACCCACCCTACTAAGTTCTGTTTAATGGTACTGCTTATCTCTCCACCTCTCCTAGCTCGGCTGCTCCCCCCCACCCTACTAAGTTCTGTTTAATGGAACTGCTTATCTCTCCACCTCTCCTAGCTCGGCTGCTCCCCCCCACCCTACTAAGTTCTGTTTAATGGTACTGCTTATCTCTCCACCTCTCCTACCTCGGCTGCTCCCACCCTACTAAGTTCTGTTTAATGGAACTGCTTATCTCTCCACCTCTCCTAGCTCGGCTGCTCCCCCCCACCCTACTAAGTTCTGTTTAATGGGACTGCTTATCTCTCCACCTCTCCTACCTCGGCTGCTCCCACCCTACTAAGTTCTGTTTAATGGTACTGCTTATCTCTCCACCTCTCCTACCTCGGCTGCTCCCACCCTACTAAGTTCTGTTTAATGGAACTGCTTATCTCTCCACCTCTCCTAGCTCGGCTGCTCCCCCAACCTACTAAGTTCTGTTTAATGGAACTGCTTATCTCTCCACCTCTCCTAGCTCAGCTGCTCCCCCCCACGCTACTTAGTTCTGTTTAATGGTACTGCTTATCTCTCCACCTCTCCTAGCTCAGCTGCTCCCCCACCCTACGAAGTTCTGTTTAATGGGACTGCTTATCTCTCCACCTCTCCTAGCTCAGCTGCTCCCCCCCACCCTACTAAGTTCTGTTTAATGGTACTGCTTATCTCTCCACCTCTCCTACCTCGGCTGCTCCCACCCTACTAAGTTCTGTTTAATGGAACTGCTTATCTCTCCACCTCTCCTAGCTCAGCTGCTCCCCCACCCTACTAAGTTCTGTTTAATGGGACTGCTTATCTCTCCACCTCTCCTACCTCGGCTGCTCCCACCCTACTAAGTTCTGTTTAATGGTACTGCTTATCTCTCCACCTCTCCTACCTCGGCTGCTCCCACCCTACTAAGTTCTGTTTAATGGAACTGCTTATCTCTCCACCTCTCCTAGCTCGGCTGCTCCCCCAACCTACTAAGTTCTGTTTAATGGAACTGCTTATCTCTCCACCTCTCCTAGCTCAGCTGCTCCCCCCACGCTACTTAGTTCTGTTTAATGGTACTGCTTATCTCTCCACCTCTCCTAGCTCAGCTGCTCCCCCACCCTACTAAGTTCTGTTTAATGGGACTGCTTATCTCTCCACCTCTCCTAGCTCAGCTGCTCCCCCACCCTACTAAGTTCTGTTTAATGGTACTGCTTATCTCTCCACCTCTCCTAGCTCGGCTGCTCCCCCCACCCTACTAAGTTCTGTTTAATGGGACTGCTTATCTCTCCACCTCTCCTAGCTCAGCTGCTCCCCCCACCCTACTAAGTTCTGTTTAATGGTGCTGCTTATCTCTCCACCTCTCCTAGCTCAGCTGCTCCCCCACCCTACTAAGTTCTGTTTAATGGTACTGCTTATCTCTCCACCTCTCCTAGCTCAGCTGCTCCCCCACCCTACTAAGTTCTGTTTAATGGTACTGCTTATCTCTCCACCTCTCCTAGCTCAGCTGCTCACCCACCCTACTAAGTTCTGTTTAATGGTACTGCTTATCTCTCCACCTCTCCTAGCTCGGCTGCTCCCACCCTACTAAGTTCTGTTTAATGGTACTGCTTATCTCTCCACCTCTCCTAGCTCAGCTGCTCCCCCCACCCTACTAAGTTCTGTTTAATGGTACTGCTTATCTCTCCACCTCTCCTAGCTCGGCTGCTCGCCCACCCTACTAAGTTCTGTTTAATGGTACTGCTTATCTCTCCACCTCTCCTAGCTCGGCTGCTCCCACCCTACTAAGTTCTGTTTAATGGTACTGCTTATCTCTCCACCTCTCCTAGCTCGGCTGCTCGCCCACCCTACTAAGTTCTGTTTAATGGTACTGCTTATCTCTCCACCTCTCCTACCTCGGCTGCTCCCACCCTACTAAGTTCTGTTTAATGGTACTGCTTATCTCTCCACCTCTCCTAGCTCAGCTGCTCCCCACCCTACTAAGTTCTGTTTAATGGTACTGCTTATCTCTCCACCTCTCCTAGCTTGGCTGCTCCCCTCCACCCAACTAAGTTCTGTTTAATGGTACTGCTTATCTCTCCACCTCTCCTAGCTCAGCTGCTCCCCCACCCTACTAAGTTCTGTTTAATGGTACTGCTTATCTCTCCACCTCTCCTAGCTCGGCTGCTCTCCCACCCTACTAAGTTCTGTTTAATGGGACTGCTTATCTCTCCACCTCTCCTAGCTCGGCTGCTCTCCCACCCTACTAAGTTCTGTTTAATGGTACTGCTTATCTCTCCACCTCTCCTAACTCGGCTGCTCCCACCCTACTAAGTTCTGTTTAATGGTACTGCTTATCTCTCCACCTCTCCTAGCTCGGCTGCTCCCCCACCCTACTAAGTTCTGTTTAATGTTACTGCTTATCTCTCCACCTCTGCTAGCTCGGCTCTCCCACCCTACTAAGTTCTGTTTAATGGAACTGCTTATCTCTCCACCTCTCCTAGCTCAGCTGCTCCCCCCCACCCTACTAAGTTCTGTTTAATGGTACTGCTTATCTCTCCACCTCTCCTAGCTCAGCTGCTCCCCCACCCTACTAAGTTCTGTTTAATGGGACTGCTTATCTCTCCACCTCTCCTAGCTCAGCTGCTCCCCCCACCCTACTAAGTTCTGTTTAATGGTACTGCTTATCTCTCCACCTCTCCTAGCTCGGCTGCTCCCCCCCACCCTACTAAGTTCTGTTTAATGGAACTGCTTATCTCTCCACCTCTCCTAGCTCGGCTGCTCCCCCCCACCCTACTAAGTTCTGTTTAATGGTACTGCTTATCTCTCCACCTCTCCTAGCTCGGCTGCTCCCACCCTACTAAGTTCTGTTTAATGGAACTGCTTATCTCTCCACCTCTCCTAGCTCGGCTGCTCCCCCCCACCCTACTAAGTTCTGTTTAATGGGACTGCTTATCTCTCCACCTCTCCTACCTCGGCTGCTCCCACCCTACTAAGTTCTGTTTATTGGTACTGCTTATCTCTCCACCTCTCCTACCTCGGCTGCTCCCACCCTACTAAGTTCTGTTTAATGGAACTGCTTATCTCTCCACCTCTCCTAGCTCGGCTGCTCCCCCAACCTACTAAGTTCTGTTTAATGGAACTGCTTATCTCTCCACCTCTCCTAGCTCAGCTGCTCCCCCCCACGCTACTAAGTTCTGTTTAATGGTACTGCTTATCTCTCCACCTCTCCTAGCTCAGCTGCTCCCCCACCCTACGAAGTTCTGTTTAATGGGACTGCTTATCTCTCCACCTCTCCTAGCTCAGCTGCTCCCCCACCCTACTAAGTTCTGTTTAATGGTACTGCTTATCTCTCCACCTCTCCTAGCTCAGCTGCTCCCCCACCCTACTAAGTTCTGTTTAATGGTACTGCTTATCTCTCCACCTCTCCTAGCTCGGCTGCTCGCCCACCCTACTAAGTTCTGTTTAATGGTACTGCTTATCTCTCCACCTCTCCTAGCTCGGCTGCTCACCCACCCTACTAAGTTCTGTTTAATGGTACTGCTTATCTCTCCACCTCTCCTAGCTCGGCTGCTCCCACCCTACTAAGTTCTGTTTAATGGTACTGCTTATCTCTCCACCTCTCCTAGCTCAGCTGCTCCCCCACCCTACTAAGTTCTGTTTAATGGTACTGCTTATCTCTCCACCTCTCCTAGCTCGGCTGCTCTCCCCACCCTACTAAGTTCTGTTTAATGGTACTGCTTATCTCTCCACCTCTCCTAGCTCGGCTGCTCCCACCCTACTAAGTTCTGTTTAATGGTACTGCTTATCTCTCCACCTCTCCTAGCTCAGCTGCTCCCCCCCCCTACTAAGTTATGTTTAATGGTACTGCTTATCTCTCCACCTCTCCTAGCTCAGCTGCTCCCCCCTACTAAGTTCTGTTTAATGGTACTGCTTATCTCTCCACCTCTCCTAGCTCAGCTGCCCCCCCCCACCCTACTAAGTTCTGTTTAATGGTACTGCTTATCTCTCCACCTCTCCTAGCTCGGCTGCTCCCCACCCTACTAAGTTCTGTTTAATGGTACTGCTTATCTCTCCACCTCTCCTAGCTCAGCTGCTCCCCCCACCCTACTAAGTTCTGTTTAATGTTACTGCTTATCTCTCCACCTCTCCTAGCTCAGCTGCTCCCCCACCCTACTAAGTTCTGTTTAATGGTACTGCTTATCTCTCCACCTCTCCTAGCTCAGCTGCTCCCCCCCCACCCTACTAAGTTCTGTTTAATGGTACTGCTTATCTCTCCACCTCTCCTAGCTCAGCTGCTCCCCCACCCTACTAAGTTCTGTTTAATGGTACTGCTTATCTCTCCACCTCTCCTAGCTCAGCTGCTCCCACCCTACTAAGTTCTGTTTAATGGTACTGCTTATCTCTCCACCTCTCCTAGCTCAGCTGCTCCCCCCCACCCTACTAAGTTCTGTTTAATGGTACTGCTTATCTCTCCACCTTTCCTAGCTCAGCTGCCCCCCACCCTACTAAGTTCTGTTTAATGGTACTGCTTATCTCTCCACCTCTCCTAGCTCGGCTGCTCCCCCCACCCTACTAAGTTCTGTTTAATGGTACTGCTTATCTCTCCACCGCTCCTAGCTCGGCTGCTCCCCCCCTACTAAGTTCTGTTTAATGGTACTGCTTATCTCTCCACCTCTCCTAGCTCGGCTGCTCCCCTCCACCCTACTAAGTTCTGTTTAATGGTACTGCTTATCTCTCCACCTCTCCTAACTCGACTGCTCCCCCAACCTACTAAGTTATGTTTAATGGTACTGCTTATCTCTCCACCTCTCCTAGCTCGGCTGCTCCCACCCTACTAAGTTCTGTTTAATGGAACTGCTTATCTCTCCACCTCTCCTAGCTCAGCTGCTCACCCACCCTACTAAGTTCTGTTTAATGGTACTGCTTATCTCTCCACCTCTCCTAGCTCAGCTGCCCCCCCCCCCACCCTACTAAGTTCTGTTTAATGGTACTGCTTATCTCTCCACCTCTCCTAGCTCGGCTGCTCCCCCACCCTACTAAGTTCTGTTTAATGGTACTGCTTATCTCTCCACCTCTCCTAGCTCAGCTGCCCCCCACCCTACTAAGTTCTGTTTAATGTTACTGCTTATCTCTCCACCTCTCCTAGCTCAGCTGCTCCCCCACCCTACTAAGTTCTGTTTAATGGTACTGCTTATCTCTCCACCTCTCCTAGCTCAGCTGCTCCCCCACCCTACTAAGTTCTGTTTAATGGTACTGCTTATCTCTCCACCTCTCCTAGCTCAGCTGCTCCCCCACCCTACTAAGTTCTGTTTAATGGTACTGCTTATCTCTCCACCTCTCCTAGCTCAGCTGCTCCCACCCTACTAAGTTCTGTTTAATGGTACTGCTTATCTCTCCACCTCTCCTAGCTCAGCTGCTCCCCCCCACCCTACTAAGTTCTGTTTAATGGTACTGCTTATCTCTCCACCTCTCCTAGCTCGGCTGCTCCCCCCCACCCTACTAAGTTCTGTTTAATGGTACTGCTTATCTCTCCACCGCTCCTAGCTCGGCTGCTCCCCCCCTACTAAGTTCTGTTTAATGGTACTGCTTAACTCTCCACCTCTCCTAGCTCGGCTGCTCCCCTCCACCCTACTAAGTTCTGTTTAATGGTACTGCTTATCTCTCCACCTCTCCTAACTCGACTGCTCCCCCAACCTACTAAGTTCTGTTTAATGGTACTGCTTATCTCTCCACCTCTCCTAGCTCGGCTGCTCCCACCCTACTAAGTTCTGTTTAATGGAACTGCTTATCTCTCCACCTCTCCTAGCTCAGCTGCTCCCCCCCACGCTACTAAGTTCTGTTTAATGGTACTGCTTATCTCTCCACCTCTCCTAGCTCAGCTGCTCCCCCACCCTACGAAGTTCTGTTTAATGGGACTGCTTATCTCTCCACCTCTCCTAGCTCAGCTGCTCCCCCCCACCCTACTAAGTTCTGTTTAATGGTACTGCTTATCTCTCCACCTCTCCTAGCTCAGCTGCTGCCCCCCACCCTACTAAGTTCTGTTTAATGTTACTGCTTATCTCTCCACCTCTCCTAGCTCGGCTGCTCGCCCACCCTACTAAGTTCTGTTTAATGGTACTGCTTATCTCTCCACCTCTCCTAGCTCAGCTGCTCACCCACCCTACTAAGTTCTGTTTAATGGTACTGCTTATCTCTCCACCTCTCCTAGCTCGGCTGCTCCCCCCCACCCTACTAAGTTCTGTTTAATGGAACTGCTTATCTCTCCACCTCTCCTAGCTCGGCTGCTCCCCCCCACCCTACTAAGTTCTGTTTAATGGTACTGCTTATCTCTCCACCTCTCCTACCTCGGCTGCTCCCACCCTACTAAGTTCTGTTTAATGGAACTGCTTATCTCTCCACCTCTCCTAGCTCGGCTGCTCCCCCCCACCCTACTAAGTTCTGTTTAATGGGACTGCTTATCTCTCCACCTCTCCTACCTCGGCTGCTCCCACCCTACTAAGTTCTGTTTAATGGTACTGCTTATCTCTCCACCTCTCCTACCTCGGCTGCTCCCACCCTACTAAGTTCTGTTTAATGGAACTGCTTATCTCTCCACCTCTCCTAGCTCGGCTGCTCCCCCAACCTACTAAGTTCTGTTTAATGGAACTGCTTATCTCTCCACCTCTCCTAGCTCAGCTGCTCCCCACGCTACTTAGTTCTGTTTAATGGTACTGCTTATCTCTCCACCTCTCCTAGCTCAGCTGCTCCCCCACCCTACGAAGTTCTGTTTAATGGGACTGCTTATCTCTCCACCTCTCCTAGCTCAGCTGCTCCCCACCCTACTAAGTTCTGTTTAATGGTACTGCTTATCTCTCCACCTCTCCTAGCTCGGCTGCTCCCCCCACCCTACTAAGTTCTGTTTAATGGGACTGCTTATCTCTCCACCTCTCCTAGCTCAGCTGCTCCCCCCCACCCTACTAAGTTCTGTTTAATGGTGCTGCTTATCTCTCCACCTCTCCTAGCTCAGCTGCTCCCCCACCCTACTAAGTTCTGTTTAATGGTACTGCTTATCTCTCCACCTCTCCTAGCTCAGCTGCTCCCCCACCCTACTAAGTTCTGTTTAATGGTACTGCTTATCTCTCCACCTCTCCTAGCTCAGCTGCTCACCCACCCTACTAAGTTCTGTTTAATGGTACTGCTTATCTCTCCACCTCTCCTAGCTCGGCTGCTCCCACCCTACTAAGTTCTGTTTAATGGTACTGCTTATCTCTCCACCTCTCCTAGCTCAGCTGCTCCCCACCCTACTAAGTTCTGTTTAATGGTACTGCTTATCTCTCCACCTCTCCTAGCTCGGCTGCTCGCCCACCCTACTAAGTTCTGTTTAATGGTACTGCTTATCTCTCCACCTCTCCTAGCTCGGCTGCTCCCACCCTACTAAGTTCTGTTTAATGGTACTGCTTATCTCTCCACCTCTCCTAGCTCGGCTGCTCGCCCACCCTACTAAGTTCTGTTTAATGGTACTGCTTATCTCTCCACCTCTCCTACCTCGGCTGCTCCCACCCTACTAAGTTCTGTTTAATGGTACTGCTTATCTCTCCACCTCTCCTAGCTCAGCTGCTCCCCCACCCTACTAAGTTCTGTTTAATGGTACTGCTTATCTCTCCACCTCTCCTAGCTTGGCTGCTCCCCTCCACCCAACTAAGTTCTGTTTAACGGTACTGCTTATCTCTCCACCTCTCCTAGCTCAGCTGCTCCCCCACCCTACTAAGTTCTGTTTAATGGTACTGCTTATCTCTCCACCTCTCCTAGCTCGGCTGCTCTCCCACCCTACTAAGTTCTGTTTAATGGGACTGCTTATCTCTCCACCTCTCCTAGCTCGGCTGCTCTCCCACCCTACTAAGTTCTGTTTAATGGTACTGCTTATCTCTCCACCTCTCCTAACTCGGCTGCTCCCACCCTACTAAGTTCTGTTTAATGGTACTGCTTATCTCTCCACCTCTCCTAGCTCGGCTGCTCCCCCACCCTACTAAGTTCTGTTTAATGTTACTGCTTATCTCTCCACCTCTGCTAGCTCGGCTCTCCCACCCTACTAAGTTCTGTTTAATGGAACTGCTTATCTCTCCACCTCTCCTAGCTCAGCTGCTCCCCCCCACGCTACTAAGTTCTGTTTAATGGTACTGCTTATCTCTCCACCTCTCCTAGCTCAGCTGCTCCCCCACCCTACGAAGTTCTGTTTAATGGGACTGCTTATCTCTCCACCTCTCCTAGCTCAGCTGCTCCCCCCCACCCTACTAAGTTCTGTTTAATGGTACTGCTTATCTCTCCACCTCTCCTAGCTCGGCTGCTCCCCCCCACCCTACTAAGTTCTGTTTAATGGGACTGCTTATCTCTCCACCTCTCCTAGCTCAGCTGCTCCCCCCCACCCTACTAAGTTCTGTTTAATGGTGCTGCTTATCTCTCCACCTCTCCTAGCTCAGCTGCTCCCCCACCCTACTAAGTTCTGTTTAATGGTACTGCTTATCTCTCCACCTCTCCTAGCTCAGCTGCTCCCCCACCCTACTAAGTTCTGTTTAATGGTACTGCTTATCTCTCCACCTCTCCTAGCTCGGCTGCTCCCACCCTACTAAGTTCTGTTTAATGGAACTGCTTATCTCTCCACCTCTCCTAGCTCAGCTGCTCCCCCCCCACGCTACTAAGTTCTGTTTAATGGTACTGCTTATCTCTCCACCTCTCCTAGCTCAGCTGCTCCCCCACCCTACGAAGTTCTGTTTAATGGGACTGCTTATCTCTCCACCTCTCCTAGCTCAGCTGCTCCCCCCCACCCTACTAAGTTCTGTTTAATGGTACTGCTTATCTCTCCACCTCTCCTAGCTCAGCTGCTGCCCCCCACCCTACTAAGTTCTGTTTAATGTTACTGCTTATCTCTCCACCTCTCCTAGCTCGGCTGCTCGCCCACCCTACTAAGTTCTGTTTAATGGTACTGCTTATCTCTCCACCTCTCCTAGCTCAGCTGCTCACCCACCCTACTAAGTTCTGTTTAATGGTACTGCTTATCTCTCCACCTCTCCTAGCTCGGCTGCTCCCCCCCACCCTACTAAGTTCTGTTTAATGGAACTGCTTATCTCTCCACCTCTCCTAGCTCGGCTGCTCCCCCCCACCCTACTAAGTTCTGTTTAATGGTACTGCTTATCTCTCCACCTCTCCTACCTCGGCTGCTCCCACCCTACTAAGTTCTGTTTAATGGAACTGCTTATCTCTCCACCTCTCCTAGCTCGGCTGCTCCCCCCCACCCTACTAAGTTCTGTTTAATGGGACTGCTTATCTCTCCACCTCTCCTACCTCGGCTGCTCCCACCCTACTAAGTTCTGTTTAATGGTACTGCTTATCTCTCCACCTCTCCTACCTCGGCTGCTCCCACCCTACTAAGTTCTGTTTAATGTAACTGCTTATCTCTCCACCTCTCCTAGCTCGGCTGCTCCCCCCCAACCTACTAAGTTCTGTTTAATGGAACTGCTTATCTCTCCACCTCTCCTAGCTCAGCTGCTCCCCCCCACGCTACTAAGTTCTGTTTAATGGTACTGCTTATCTCTCCACCTCTCCTAGCTCAGCTGCTCCCCACCCTACGAAGTTCTGTTTAATGGGACTGCTTATCTCTCCACCTCTCCTAGCTCAGCTGCTCCCCCCCACCCTACTAAGTTCTGTTTAATGGTACTGCTTATCTCTCCACCTCTCCTAGCTCTGCTGCTCCCACCCTACTAAGTTCTGTTTAATGGTACTGCTTATCTCTCCACCTCTCCTAGCTCAGCTGCTCCCCCACCCTACTAAGTTCTGTTTAATGGTACTGCTTATCTCTCCACCTCTCCTAGCTCGGCTGCTCGCCCACCCTACTAAGTTCTGTTTAATGGTACTGCTTATCTCTCCACCTCTCCTAGCTCGGCTGCTCCCACCCTACTAAGTTCTGTTTAATGGTACTGCTTATCTCTCCACCTCTCCTAGCTCGGCTGCTCGCCCACCCTACTAAGTTCTGTTTAATGGAACTGCTTATCTCTCCACCTCTCCTAGCTCAGCTGCTCCCCCCCACGCTACTAAGTTCTGTTTAATGGTACTGCTTATCTCTCCACCTCTCCTAGCTCAGCTGCTCCCCCACCCTACGAAGTTCTGTTTAATGGGACTGCTTATCTCTCCACCTCTCCTAGCTCAGCTGCTCCCCCCCACCCTACTAAGTTCTGTTTAATGGTACTGCTTATCTCTCCACCTCTCCTAGCTCGGCTGCTCCCCCCCACCCTACTAAGTTCTGTTTAATGGGACTGCTTATCTCTCCACCTCTCCTAGCTCAGCTGCTCCCCCCCACCCTACTAAGTTCTGTTTAATGGTGCTGCTTATCTCTCCACCTCTCCTAGCTCAGCTGCTCCCCCACCCTACTAAGTTCTGTTTAATGGTACTGCTTATCTCTCCACCTCTCCTAGCTCAGCTGCTCCCCCACCCTACTAAGTTCTGTTTAATGGTACTGCTTATCTCTCCACCTCTCCTAGCTCGGCTGCTCGCCCACCCTACTAAGTTCTGTTTAATGGTACTGCTTATCTCTCCACCTCTCCTAGCTCAGCTGCTCACCCACCCTACTAAGTTCTGTTTAATGGTACTGCTTATCTCTCCACCTCTCCTAGCTCAGCTGCTCCCCCACCCTACTAAGTTCTGTTTAATGGTACTGCTTATCTCTCCACCTCTCCTAGCTCGGCTGCTCTCCCACCCTACTAAGTTCTGTTTAATGGGACTGCTTATCTCTCCACCTCTCCTAGCTCGGCTGCTCTCCCACCCTACTAAGTTCTGTTTAATGGTACTGCTTATCTCTCCACCTCTCCTAACTCGGCTGCTCCCACCCTACTAAGTTCTGTTTAATGGTACTGCTTATCTCTCCACCTCTCCTAGCTCGGCTGCTCCCCACCCTACTAAGTTCTGTTTAATGTTACTGCTTATCTCTCCACCTCTGCTAGCTCGGCTCTCCCACCCTACTAAGTTCTGTTTAATGGTACTGCTTATCTCTCCACCTCTCCTAGCTCAGCTGCTCCCACCCTACTAAGTTCTGTTTAATGGTACTGCTTATCTCTCCACCTCTCCTAGCTCAGCTGCTCCCCCACCCTACTAAGTTCTGTTTAATGGTACTGCTTATCTCTCCACCTCTCCTAGCTCGGCTGCTCCCCCCCACCCTACTAAGTTCTGTAATGGTACTGCTTATCTCTCCACCTCTCCTAGCTCAGCTGCTCCCACCCTACTAAGTTCTGTTTAATGGTACTGCTTATCTCTCCACCTCTCCTAGCTCAGCTGCTCCCCCTCACCCTACTAAGTTCTGTTTAATGGTACTGCTTATCTCTCCACCTCTCCTAGCTCGGCTGCTCTCCCACCCTACTAAGTTTGGTTTAATGGGACTGCTTATCTCTCCACCTCTCCTAGCTCGGCTGCTCTCCCACCCTACTAAGTTCTGTTTAATGGTACTGCTTATCTCTCCACCTCTCCTAACTCGGCTGCTCCCACCCTACTAAGTTCTGTTTAATGGTACTGCTTATCTCTCCACCTCTCCTAGCTCGGCTGCTCCCCCACCCTACTAAGTTCTGTTTAATGTTACTGCTTATCTCTCCACCTCTGCTAGCTCGGCTCTCCCACCCTACTAAGTTCTGTTTAATGGTACTGCTTATCTCTCCACCTCTCCTAGCTCAGCTGCTCCCACCCTACTAAGTTCTGTTTAATGGTACTGCTTATCTCTCCACCTCTCCTAGCTCAGCTGCTCCCCCACCCTACTAAGTTCTGTTTAATGGTACTGCTGATCTCTCCACCTCTCCTAGCTCGGCTGCTCCCCCCCACCCTACTAAGTTCTGTAATGGTACTGCTTATCTCTCCACCTCTCCTAGCTCAGCTGCTCCCACCCTACTAAGTTCTGTTTAATGGTACTGCTTATCTCTCCACCTCTCCTAGCTCAGCTGCTCCCCCTCACCCTACTAAGTTCTGTTTAATGGTACTGCTTATCTCTCCACCTCTCCTAGCTCGGCTGCTCTCCCACCCTACTAAGTTTGGTTTAATGGGACGGCTTATCTCTCCACCTCTCCTAGCTTGGCTGCTCTCCCACCCTACTAAGTTCGGTTTAATGGGACGGCTTATCTCTCCACCTCTCCTAGCTCGGCTGCTCTCCCACCCTACTAAGTTCGGTTTAATGGGACGGCTTATCTCGGGACGCATTCCACTGAGGAAAGCCATTTTTAATTGTTGACTATACGGGGCCTTGATTCCCTCCACTGCCGGGGATCTTTTAACCCACTATTCTCCCGGAGCGATATATACAGTGGGGCAAAAAAGTATTTAGTCAGCCACCAATTGTGCAAGTTCTCCCACTTAAAAAGATGAGAGAGGCCTGTAATGTTCATCATCGGTACACTTCAACAATGAGAAAAAAATGAGAAAAAAAATCCCGAAAATCACATTGTAGGATTTTTTATTAATTTATTTGCAAAATATGGTGGAAAATAAGTACGATGATCTGACGATCAGAGGAGTTGCTGTATAAGGCTTTTTACACGCAGCTGTATTTCGGAAAGTTGTAGTTTCAACGATTTCATTGAAGATATCATGGCGAAGAAATCATGTAATGCGAAGTCAAACTCTAAAGTGAAAGTGAGACAGATTTTTTGTTTGAGGAATCTTGGAGTGTTATGATTCAAACAAACTGAGGAGCTGTTTCTGCAAGGACAGGACGTACTTCTGGACGGGTAAGTGCTAATGCCGTTTTATGAAATATAAAAATATATATTATATATTAAAAAAATTAAAAATAAAATAAAAATGTTTGTGTGTGTGTGTTGGTTTGTTTGGGTGTGTGTGTGTTAATATATATATATATATATATATATATATACACAACATAATATAAGCAACACAATATAAGCAACTTCCACACATCCTCTCTCTCTCTTTCCCTCTGTTCTGAGTCTCTACCCTCCCTCTCTCTCTTTCCATCTGTTCTGACTCTCTACTCTCCCTCTGTTCTGACTCTCTACCCTCCCTCTCTCTCTCTTTCCATCTCTACTGACTCTACCATCCCTCTCTCGCTCTTCCCACTGTTCTGACTCTCTACTCTCCCTCTGTTCTGACTCTCTACCCTCCCTTTCTCTCCCTCTCCCTCTGTTCTGACTCTCTACCCTCCCTCTCTCTCCCTCTGTTCTGACTCTCTACCCTCCCTCTCTCTCCCTCTGTTCTGACTCTCTACCCTCCCTCTCTCTCCCTCTGTTCTGACTCTCTACCCTCCCTCTCTCTCCCTCTGTTCTGACTCTCTACCCTCCCTCTCTCTCCCTCTGTTCTGACTCTCTACCCTCCCTCCCTCTCCCTCTGTTCTGACTCTCTACCCTCCCTCTCTCCCTCTCCCTCTGTTCTGACTCTCTACCCTCCCTCCCTCTCCCTCTGTTCTGACTCTCTACCCTCCCTCTCTCTCTCTCCCTCTGTTCTGACTCTCTACCCTCCCTCCCTCTCCCTCTGTTCTAACTCTCTACCCTCCCTCTCTCTCCCTCTCCCTCTGTTCTGACTCTCTACTCTCCCTCTGTGATATCTAAGTTTTTTTTAAATAAAAATGTTCACACACAAAGTGAACCGTTTTTGCTTTGTAATTCTGGGTTATTGTGTGTAGATTGATGAGGGGAAAAACACATTTAATCCATTTTAGAATAAGGCTGTAACATGACAAAATGTGTAAAAAGTCAAGGGGTCTGAATACTTTCTGAATGTTACTGTATATCAGTATATTAGACTCTCTCTCTCTCTCTCTCTGCAGTGATGTTGTTTTCATCACTTCTGGTTTAACACTGACATCAAGTGGTGATTGTCTGAACTGCACCACTGTTATGATAGAGAAAGTGAGAGATAGAGAGAGAAGAAAGTGTGGGAGAGAGAGAGTGGGAGAGAGAGAGAGCAGAGTGTGTGGGAGAGAGAGAGAGCAGAGAGTGTGGGAGAGAGAGCAGAGAGAGAGAAAGCAGAGTGTGTGGGAGAGAGAGAGAGCAGAGGGAGGGAGAGAGTAGAGAACAGAGAGAGAGAGCAGAAAGAGAGAGCAGAGAGAGCGAGCAGAAAGAGAGCAGAGAAGAGAGAGCAGAGAAGAGAGAGCAGAGAGAACTCTGTTGCTATAGTGACCCTGCATCATAACACTATGTTGCTATAGTAACCCTGCATTACAACACTCTGTTGTACAATTTGTTTAATTCTATTCCACATATTTAATTGTTTTGTATTTCATTTCATATTTGTTTCATGTTTCAACCAGTCGCAGGTTGACATCAACCTGACAGAGGAAACGTAAAATCAATAAACAAACTGTTTTCACAATTAACAAGCTTTTCTTGTTTCAAGTATGTTTTATTATGAAAAGTACAATATATACAATATATAATATATATAACGTATGTCAATATATAATTATATATAATTGTATAATTAGTTTTTCAACATAAAAGACAACACATGATCACATTGGTATTTTAACAGTGTTGTTGGAAGAGGTCCTCACAACTATAGAAAGACGCGCATGTGTGTGTGTCCAGAGTGTGTGTCCAGTATGTGTGTCCAGAGTGTGTGTGTCCAGAGTGTGTGTGTCCAGAGTGTGTGTGTCCAGTGTGTGTGTGTCCAGTGTGTGTGTCCAGAGTGTGTGTGTGTCCAGAGTGTGTGTGTCCAGAGTGTGTGTGTGTCCAGTGTGTGTGTGTGTCCAGTGTGTGTGTGTGTGTGTGTGTGTGTGTGTGTCCACTGTGTGTGTGTGTGTGTATTTGTCCAGTGTGTGTGTGTCCAGAGTGTGTGTGTGTCCAGTGTGTGTGTGTGTGTGTCCTGTGTGTGTGTGTGTGTGTGTGTCCACTGTGTGTGTGTGTGTGTGTATTTGTCCAGTGTGTGTGTGTCCAGAGCGTGTGTGTGTCCAGTGTGTGTGTGTGTGTCCTGTGTGTGTGTGTATTTGTCCAGTGTGTGTGTGTCCAGAGTGTGTGTGTGTGTGTGTGTGTGTGTGTGAGAGAGAGAGTCCAGTGTGTGTGTCCTGAGTGTGTGTGTCCAGAGTGTGTGTGTGTTTGTTCTGTGTGTGTGTGTGTCCTGTGTGTGTGTGTGTGTGTGTCCACTGTGTGTGTGTGTGTGTATTTGTCCAGTGTGTGTTGGTCCCGTGTGTGTGTGTCCAGAGTGTGTGTGTGTGTGTCCTGTGTGTGTGTATCTTTCCAGTGTGTGTTTGTCCAGTGTGTGTGTCCAGAGTGTGTGTGTGTCCAGTGTGTGTGTGTGTGTGTCCAGTGTGTGTGTGTGTCCAGTGTGTGTCCAGTGTGTGTGTGTGTGTGAGAGAGTCCAGTGTGTGTGTCCAGAGTGTGTGTGTCCAGAGTGTGTGTGTGTCCAGTGTGTGTGTGTGTGTCCAGAGTGTGTGTGTGTGTGTGTGTCCAGAGTGTGTGTGTGTGTGTCCTGTGTGTGTGTGTGTGTCCTGTGTGTGTGTGTCCAGTGTGTGTGTGTGTGTCCTGTGTGTGTGTGTGTGTCCTGTGTGTGTGTGTGTGTGTGTGTCCTGTGTGTGTGTGTCCTGTGTGTGTGTGTGTGTATTTGTCCAGTGTGTCTGTGCCCAGAGTGTGTGTGTGTCCAGAGTGTGTGTGTGTCCAGTGTGTGTGTGTGTGTGTCCAGAGTGTGTGTGTGTGTGTGTGTCCAGAGTGTGTGTGTGTGTGTGTCCAGTGTGTGTGTGTGTGCAGTGTGTGTGTGTCCAGTGTGTGTGTGTGTGTCCTGTGTGTGTGTGTGTGTGTGTGTCCTGTGTGTGTGTGTGTCCTGTGTGTGTGTGTGTGTGTGTGTATTTGTCCAGTGTGTCTGTGCCCAGAGTGTGTGTGTGTGTGTGTGTGTCCAGAGTGTGTGTGTGTGCAGTGTGTGTGTGTCCAGTGTGTGTGTGTGTGTCCTGTGTGTGTGTGTGTGTGTGTGTCCTGTGTGTGTGTGTGTCCTGTGTGTGTCCTGTGTGAGTGTGTCCTGTGTGTGTGTGTCCTGTGTGTGTGTGTGTGTGTGTGTGTGTGTGTCCAGTGTGTGTGTGTTTGTCCTGTGTGTGTGTGTGTCCTGTGTGTCCAGTGTGTGTTGGTCCAGTGTGTGTGTGTCCAGAGTGTGTAAGTGTCCAGTGTGTGTGTGTGTCCAGTGTGTGTGTGTGTGTATTTGTCCAGTGTGTGTTTGTCCAGTGTGTGTGTGTCCAGTGTGTGTGTGTTTGTCCAGTGTGTGTGTGTCCAGTGTGTGTGTGTTTGTCCAGTGTGTGTGTGTGTGTATTTGTCCAGTGTGTGTTTGTCCAGTGTGTGTGTGTCCAGTGTGTGTGTGTTTGTCCAGTGTGTGTGTGTTTGTCCAGTGTGTGTGTGTGTCAGGTTATTATTTCAGGGACACGGAGGTGTCAACATATACCCTAAACCCTGGATAGAGGGGCTCAGTGAATGTGGAGGTGAATGTGTACAGGTGAGTCAGTGTGTCAGAGGAGGCTCTATAGAAGGACAGAGTGCCGGCTGGCCAGTCCAGATACACTCCTACTCTGTGGGAGCTGGAGGAGGGGACGTCTATGGTAGTGGGTTTATTATTGTGCCTGGCAGTGTAACTGTTGTCAGAGCAGAACAGACTCCAGGACTTGTCATTGTATCCAAGACAACAGTCCTTAACCCCTCCTCTCCTGTTGATTCCTTTATATGTCACTCCTACATCAGCCCTTCTCCCACTCCACTCTACCTCCCAGTAACAGCACCCAGTCAGACCCTCTCTACACAGCACCTGTCCACAGTCCTCAAATCTCTCTGGGTGATCAGGATACGGCTGCTCCTCTCTCCTCCATGTCACCTTTCTGTTCCCCTCAGACATAGAGAGGCGTCTGTTTACTGTGTTTAGGTCCAGTGTGAGATCACAGACATCTGATGGATGAAACCAGACACAATATTAGAAATCATCATCATTCACATTAGAATGTTAACTCACTTTTCACTAATTCATTTAATGTAGATGTTTCTAGGTATCAAAAGGAGAAGTTAAGGTAACTTGAGACTTGTTGAATGATCATATGTTATACTGTATGGTAATATAAAACTCACTAATTCCCATTAATTGCACGCACGCACACACACACACACAGACACACACACAATCAAAGCAACTCTTTGTAAACGTTGGTGTCCCTGATTTCTGCTTCTGTAGAACTACAGCTGATATTTAATATGACCAAGTCAGTAATGATGGTGGTCTTTGACTTTGACTTAACTTGAATTAAGACTTATTCTTAGTCATATTATTCACAGCTGTCAACACTCACATTTTCTAAGTCCAGGTTTCATTCTGTTCTCTCCACCATGTTCCACACTGTAGCGGTAAGCAGAAGAACAGACAGTTATTGAGGGATACACACACACACACACAGGACACACACATGTATATAGCATATATCAAGCGAATGTTTGTCTGTGTGTGTGTGTGTGTTTGTGACCAGTGTGTTTGTGTCCAGTGTGTGTCTGTGTGTGTCCAGTGTGTGTCCAGTGTGTGTGTGTGTCCAGTGCTTGTTTGTGTGTTTGTTTTTTTGTGTGTGTACTGTGTGTGTGTGTGTGCGTAAGTCCTGTGTGTGTGTCCAGTTTTTCTGTGTGTGTCCAGTGTGTGTGTGTGTGTGTGTGTGTGTGTGTGTCCAGTGTGTGTGTGTGTGTGTGTGTGTACTGTGTGTGTGTACAGTGTGTGTGTGTGTGTGTTTGTGTGTGTGTGCGTGTGTACTGTGTGTGTGTCCTGTGTGTTCTGTGTGTGTCCAGTGCTTGTTTGTGTGTGTGTGTGTACGTGTCCAGTTTGTCAGTGTCCAGTATGTGTGTGTGTGTGTGTGTACTGTGTGTGTGTACTGTGTGTGTGTGTGTGTGTGTGTGTCCAGTGCTTGTTTGTGTGTGTTTACTCAGTGTAAACTGTGTGTGTCCAGTTTGTGAGTGTCCAGTATGTGTGTGAGTGTTTGTGTGTGTGTGTCCAGTGTGTGAGAGAACACTGAACACACACAACTTTGTCCACATACAGACAGGACACTCACCCCCCCCCACACACACACACACACACAACTTTGTCCAAGTGGTGGTAAGAATGTTTGTCTTAACTAGCCTGATAAGTCCAACACACTGAACACTGAACTCACACTCACACACAGGACACACACACACTGGACACACACTGGACACACACACACTGGACACACACTGGACACACACACACTGGACACACACACACACTGGACACACACACACTGGACACACACACACACTGGACACACAAACACAGTCAGCATATAACTTTGTCCAAGTGGTGTTCAGAATGTTTGTCTTAACCAGCCTGATAAGTCCAACATGTCTGATATGAACATTGACATAAACCCTCTACATACTTGAGTTTCTCCAGTCTGCAGTGTGGATCCTCCAGTCCAGCAGAGAGCAGTCTGACTCCTGAGTCTCCTGGGTGATTGTAGCTCAGGTCCAGCTCTCTCAGGTGTGAGGGGTTTGACCTCAGAGCTGAGACCAGAGAAGCACAGCCTTCCTCTGTGACTAGACAGCCTGACAGCCTGCAAAGAGTCAAATCATATTAAAACCACACTGATATTCTTTGGTGGTAAAAATAGTGGCAGAATATTTTTTTCACATATTCAGATATATCAGTGTCCTGAATCCTTCCATATATATTTATAAATGAATGTTTCATTATTAGAATTAACAAATGATCATATAGCATATATTGAACTGAAACCTGACATGAATGAATGTATCATTAATATAAATGATCAAAGTATTGCCTGCAGATAGAAACATGTATAGTACAAATATTATAGTAGACTGACCAGACCAGTTTAAAAAGCAGTATCAGTCAGAAGACAGACAGTCAGGAATCAGATTTAGATTGTATTGAGTATACAGTCCACACCATATCTATTTAGACAGTGAGGTATCAGATGTAGATTGTATTGAGTATACAGTCCACACCATATCTATTTAGACAGTGAGGTATCAGATTTAGATTGTATTGAGTATACAGTCCACACCATATCTATTTAGACAGTGAGGAATCAGATTTAGATTGTATTGAGTATACAGTCCACACCATATCTATTTAGACAGTGAGGTATCAGATTTAGATTTTATTGAGTATACAGTCCACACCATATCTATTTAGACAGTGAAGCTAACATTTTAAATGTGGCTCTATACTCCAACATTTTTGGATTTCAGATCAAATGTTTCATATGAGGTGACAGTATATAATGTAACCTTTTATTTGAGGGTATTTTAATACATATCTGTTTCACCGTTTAGAAATGAAAGCACTTTATGTATCTAGTCCCCCATTTGAAGAAGTCATAAGTATTCTGACCAATTAACTTATAGTGTATTAAAGTAGTCAAAAGTTTAGTATTTGGTCCCATATTCTTTAAATACAATGACTACATCAGCCTGTGACTGGCATGATTGAGAAAGATCATGAATGAATCATGAATAATAATGAGTAAGAAAGTTACAGAGGCAACAACAAAACATACTAACCTCTCACCATTACCAATAACAGAGGACACAACAAAACATGCTAACCTCTCACCATTACCAATAACAGAGACTACAACAAAACATGCTAACCTCTCACCATTACCAATAACAGAGGCTACAACAAAACATGCTAACCTCTCACCATTACCAATAACAGAGGCTACAACAAAACATGCTAACCTCTCACCATTACCAATAACAGAGGCTACAACAAAACATACTAACCTCTCACCATAACCAATAACTGAGGCTACAACAAAACATGTTAACCTCTCACCATTACCAATAACAGAGGCTACAACAAAACATACTAACCTCTCACCATTACCAATAACAGAGGCTACAACTAAACATGCTAACCTCTCACCATTACCAATAACAGAGGCTACAACAAAACATACTAACCTCTCACCATTACCAATAACAGAGACTACAACAAAGCATGCTAACCTCTCACCATTACCAATAACAGAGACTACAACAAAACATACTAACCTCTCACCATTACCAATAACAGAGGCTACAACAAAACATGCTAACCTCTCACCATTACCAATAACAGAGACTACAACAAAACATGCTAACCTCTCACCATTAACCTCAAATAAAAGGTGACATTCTGTACTGTCTCCTAATATGAAACATTGTATCTCAAATCCAAAATACTGGAGCAAAGCACCACATTTAAAACTGTAAGCTTCACTGTCCAAACACATATGGTGTGGACTATGTGTGTCTGGTAAACACATGTGGATCTGGTGAACAGTTATCACTTGTTGACCAACTACAGGAATACTGACCTCAGAGTCTCCAGTTTACAGTGGGGATTCCCCAGTCCAGCAGAGAGCAGCTTCACTCCTGAATCCTTCAGGTCATTGTTACTCAGGTCCAGCTCTCTCAGGTGTGAGGGGTTTGACTCCAGAGCTGGGACCAGAGAAGCACAGCCTTCCTCTGTGACTCCACAGCCTGATAGCCTGATAAAGAGATCATCATGACTTCACAAACACACTGTTAATTTAACACCAGTAGTGTAGAAGGACAATGGCAGATGCATTTGGTTTATTCTCACAAAGAACATATAGATTCATCTTCCGTTTCCTAGAATTGTATGGTCATATTGTTATACTAATGTGAAAATCAATGCATTTATTCAATATGTTTTTCAATATAATATTATATACATATTATAATACATATTTTTCTCTGAACTGAATATTTCTTCCTGATGATTAGTTCTTATATGTCATTTTATTTACTCACAGAACAGCTCTGGAGGCTTTGACCACTGGCATCAGCCTCAGAAGACCTTCCTCTGATCTGGAGTATTTCTTCAGGTCAAACACATCCAGCTCCTTTTCTGAAGTCAGCAACACAAAGACCAGAGCTGACCACTGTGCAGGTGACAGGTTGTCTTCTGAGAAACTTCCTGATCTCAGGTATCTTTGGATCTCCTCCACTAGAGAATGGTCATTCAGTTCATTCAGACAGTGGAACAGATTGATGCACCTCTCTGGAGAGAGATTCTTCCTGATCTTCTCCTTGATGTACTTGACTGTTTCTTCATGGCTCTGTGAGCTGCTTCTTGTCTTTGTCAGTAGACCTCGTAAGTGCTTCTGATTGGACTCCAGTGAGAGGCCCAGAAGGAAGCGGAGGAAAAGGTCCAGGTTTCCCGTCTCACTTTGTAAGGCTTTATCCACAGCACTCTTGTAGAAAGTAACTTTACGCCTTTGTTTGATCCTCACAGAAAGGTTCCTGGACTTTGTTTGAGGTTTGTCCATGAGATTCTCATTGTTGTTGATGAATGAGAGGAACACATATACAGCAGCCAGAAACTCCTGAATGCTCAGATGAACAAAGCAGTACACCTTGTCCTGGTACAGCCCACGTTCCTCTTTAAAGAGCTGTGTGCACAATCCTGAGTACACTGAGGCTTCATTGACATCAATGCCAGCCTCCTTCAGGTCTTCTTCATAGAAAATCAGATTGCCATTCACAAGCTGTTGAAAAGCCAGTTTTCCCAGTGACAGAATGCTCTCTTTATTCCAGTGTGAACCTGTGTCTTCTTTCTCAAAATACTTTTCATTCTTCTGTTTGGTATGAAACACCACAAGGTGTGTGTACATCTCAGTCAGAGTCTTGGGCATCTCTTCTCTCTTATGTTTCAACATGTGTTCAAGGACTGTTGCAGAAATCCAACAGAAGACTGGAATGTGGCACATGATGTGGAGGCTCCTGGATGTCTTTATGTGTGAGATGATTCTGCTGGCCAGGTCCTCATCCCTGAATCTCTTCCTGAAGTACTCCTCCTTCTGTGGGTCATTGAACCCTCGTACCTCTGTCACCTGGTCAACACACCCTGAAGGGATCTTATTGGCTGCTGCAGGTCGGGTAGTTATCCAGATGAGAGCAGAGGGAAGCAGATTTCCCCTGATGAGATTTGTCAGCAGAACATCCACTGAGGTTGACTCTGTGACGTCCCAACAGATCTTGTTCTTCTGGAAGTCTAGGGGCAGTCGGCACTCATCCAGACCATCAAAGATGAACAGAACTTTGTACTTGTCATAGTTGGAGATTCCTGATTGTTTGGTTTCCTTTGAGAAGTGATTGAGAAGTTCAATCAAAGTGTGTTTGTCCCCTTTCATCAAATTCAGCTCCCGAAAAGGGAATGAAAATACAAATTGGACGTCCTGATTTGCTTTTCCTTCAGCCCAGTCCAGAATGAACTTCTGCACCGAGACTGTTTTTCCAATGCCAGCGACTCCCTTTGTCAGCACAGTTCTGATAGGTTTGTCTTGTCCAGTTAAGGGTTTGAAGATGTCATTACATTTGATTGCAGTCTCTGGTCTTGCTTGTTTCCTGGTTGTTGTCTCAATCTGTTTCAGCTCATGTTCATTATTGACCTCTCCTGTTCCACCCTCTGTGATGTAGAGCTCTGTGTAGATCTTATTGAGAAGTGTTGGGTTTCCTTGTTTAGCGATCCCCTCAAATACACATTGAAACTTCTTCTTTAGATTAGATTTGAGTTCACGTTGGCAAATCACAGCAAGCTCATCTGAATGAAGAAATATCACAGAGGATATTAATATTACGTCTGTTTTAATGTCTACAGTATTGTAGGACTGTTATAAAGTTTTACATTATAATAATGTATTCTCTAAACTGACTGTATAAATGTGTAAATGTTTTCATAATGCATTACAGACTGGTGTGACTGATTATATTATTATTGGTATTATTGATGGTATTATTAATGTTCTCTCTCTAAATGAATCACCACAACACATCCCTGCTGCTACTTGATGAGGTCACTAGGTGTTGTGTTAAGGCTGCTACAATATCATTGAGTTACACAGCTACTTTAGCTGTACTTTAGCTACAGCTTTTAAATGTTATAAAACATCATTCAACATGAGGCAGACAGATCTTACATTTCTCCAGTGTGTCAGCAAGCTCCTTCTGGTTCATTTTCCTCAGGATGTGCAGTGTGATCTTCAGAGCCCCCTCTCTGGCACTGCTCTCCTGCTTCTCATCTTCAGCATCCACCACTTCCTTATCCTGCTTCTGACTCTCAAAGCCTTCTGGGAGTTCTGGACTAAGAATCCTCTTGAACATCTTCAGCTCGTTCTTCACAAATGTCATAATTTTCTCTTCAAGCAACTGAAATAAATAAAGTAAATAAGTTAAGCAAGAGAATAAATGCTTTCTCATTAACACATTAATGAATGATTGACAGATCAACTTTACTTGAGGTAAACAAAAACAAATGTACATAACAGGACCACATACACTGAATATGGAGGCCAGGTCTGTTTGATGACTCTGGGAAGACTGACCACTGAGAATCTCTGACTCTGATCTCTCCTGTTGGTTTCTGTGGACAAAACATGAGATTACATCTCCTCATCCAGGGAGTACACACACACACACACACACACACACACACACACACACACACACACACACAGGGAGGGAATGTTGTGTTTGTTTAATATTGTTTTAGGACTATGAAAATGGACAAAAGGATTAGCCTATGGATTATGAAAACAACAACAATAAATTGGAAAATGGGAGGAGAAATGACTAGAGACAGTGTTGTTTAACTCACTGACCAGGACCCATGAGTTCTTCTTACCTTTGTTCAGTAGAAAAGTCTCCCTTTCTAAACTGTATAGGTTGACCCATAGACCAGTCACTCTTCATGGACACACAGCTGGGAACAGGGGAGGCTGGTCTCTCCTGCTTGATTGGTCTTCAACACAACAGAGACAAACATTACATCTCTCATCTTCTCTGAGCTCAGATGGGGAAACATAAGAGTTTCATTCCAAAACACTATATATCAATTTTCAGAAATGTTAGTAAATTAGCTTTTATTGTTCAAAGCATTTCTGAAAGAGATTGGTGTGTTTTTTCTCTATCTAATCATGGCATGGGGTTGTTCACTATCTAATCATGGGGTTGTTCACTATCTAATCATGGGGTTGTTCACTATCTAATCATGGGGTTGTTCACTATCTAATCATGGGATTGTTCACTATCTAATCATGGGGTTGTTCACTATCTAATCATGGGGTTGTTCACTATCTAATCATGGGGTTGTTCACTATCTAATCATGGGGTTGTCCACTATCTAATCATGGGGTTGTTCACTATCTAATCATGGGGTTGTTCACTATCTAATCATGGGGTTGTTCACTATCTAATCATGGGGTTGTTCACTATCTAATCATGGGGTTGTTCACTATCTAATCATGGGGTTGTTCACTATCTAATCATGGGATTGTTCACTATCTAATCATGGGATTGTTCACTATCTAATCATGGGGTTGTTCACTATGTAATCATGGGGTTGTTCACTATCTAATCATGGGATTGTTCACTATCTAATCATGGGATTGTTCACTATCTAATCATGGGGTTGTTCACTATCTAATCATGGGATTGTTCACTATCTAATCATGGGGTTGTTCACTATCTAATCATGGGATTGTTCACTATCTAATCATGGGGTTGTTCACTATCTAATCATGGGATTGTTCACTATCTAATCATGGGATTGTTCACTATCTAATCATGGGGTTGTTCACTATCTAATCATGGGATTGTTCACTATCTAATCATGGGGTTGTTCACTATCTAATCATGGGGTTGTTCACTATCTAATCATGGGGTTGTTCACTATCTAATCATGGGGTTGTTCACTATCTAATCATGGGGTTGTTCACTATCTAATCATGGGTTGTTCACTATCTAATCATGGGGTTGTTCACTATCTAATCATGGGGTTGTTCACTATCTAATCATGGGATTGTTCACTATCTAATCATGGGGTTGTTCACTATCTAATCATGGGGTTGTTCACTATCTAATCATGGGATTGTTCACTATCTAATCATGGGGTTGTTCACTATCTAATCATGGGGTTGTTCACTATCTAATCATGGGGTTGTTCACTATCTAATCATGGGGTTGTTCACTATCTAATCATGGGATTGTTCACTATCTAATCATGGGGTTGTTCACTATCTAATCATGGGGTTGTTCACTATCTAATCATGGGATTGTTCACTATCTAATCATGGGGTTGTTCACTATCTAATCATGGGGTTGTTCACTATCTAATCATGGGGTTGTTCACTATCTAATCATGGGGTTGTTCACTATCTAATCATGGGGTTGTTCACTATCTAATCATGGGGTTGTTCACTATCTAATCATGGGGTTGTTCACTATCTAATCATGGGGTTGTTCACTATCTAATCATGGGGTTGTTCACTATCTAATCATGGGGTTGTTCACTATCTAATCATGGGGTTGTTCACTATCTAATCATGGGGTTGTTCACTATCTAATCATGGGGTTGTTCACTATCTAATCATGGGGTTGTTCACTATCTAATCATGGGGTTGTTCACTATCTAATCATGGGGTTGTTCACTATCTAATCATGGGGTTGTTCACTATCTAATCATGGGGTTGTTCACTATCTAATCATGGGGTTGTTCACTATCTAATCATGGGGTTGTTCACTATCTAATCATGGGGTTGTTCACTATCTAATCATGGGGTTGTTCACTATCTAATCATGGGGTTGTTCACTATCTAATCATGGGGTTGTTCACTATCTAATCATGGGGTTGTTCACTATCTAATCATGGGGTTGTTCACTATCTAATCATGGGGTTGTTCACTACTAATCATGGGGTTGTTCACTATCTAATCATGGGGTTGTTCACTATCTAATCATGGGGTTGTTCACTATCTAATCATGGGGTTGTTCACTATCTAATCATGGGGTTGTTCACTATCTAATCATGGGGTTGTTCACTATCTAATCATGGGGTTGTTCACTATCTAATCATGGGGTTGTTCACTATCTAATCATGGGGTTGTTCACTATCTAATCATGGGGTTGTTCTCTATCTAATCATGGGGTTGTTCACTATCTAATCATGGGGTTGTTCACTATCTAATCATGGGGTTGTTCACTATCTAATCATGGGGTTGTTCACTATCTAATCATGGGGTTGTTCACTATCTAATCATGGGGTTGTTCACTATCTAATCATGGGGTTGTTCACTATCTAATCATGGGGTTGTTCACTATCTAATCATGGGGTTGTTCACTATCTAATCATGGGGTTGTTCACTATCTAATCATGGGATTGTTCAATGACAGATATGTATTTGTTTAAAATCACTTGATGTCTTCATTTCAGAGAGACAAATAATCATGTTTTTTTTCCGCAAAATGCTATATATTTGCCTCACTCTCAAATGTTACCGCCGGAATAATGAGGCTATAAGGAGTACCAGTACTGAGTCAATGTGCAGGTAGTTGAGGTAATAATGAGACTATAAGGAGTACCAGTACTGAGTCAATGTGCAGGGTACCAGGTAGTTGAGGTAATAATGAGACTATAAGGTGTACCAGTACTGAGTCAATGTGCAGGGTACCAGGTAGTTGAGGTAATAATGAGACTATAAGGAGTACCAGTACTGAGTCAATGTGCAGGGTACCAGGTAGTTGAGGTAATAATGAGACTATAAGGAGTACCAGTACTGAGTCAATGTGCAGGGTACCAGGTAGTTGAGGTAATAATGAGACTATAAGGAGTACCAGTACTGAGTCAATTTGCAGGGGTACCAGGTAGTTGAGGTAATATCCACATGTAGGGGTATAAGTGACTAGGCAACCAGAATAGAGATTACATCTCCTCATCCAGGGAGTTCAGACACACACACACACAGGGAGGGAATGTTGTGTTTGTTTAATATTGTTTTAGGAATATGAAAATGGATAAAATGATTAGCCTATGGATTATGAAAACAACAACAATAAATGGGAAAATGGGAGGAGAAATGACTAGAGACAGTGTTGTTTAACTCACTGACCAGGACCCATGAGTTCTTCTTACCTTTGTTCAGTAGAAAAGTCTCCCTCTCTAAACTGTATGTGCAGGGTACCAGGTACCACACACAGTGAGGGAATGTTGTGTTTGTTTAATATTGTTTTAGGACTATGAAAATGGACAAAAGGATTTGGAAAATGGGAGAGGAGAAATGACTAGAGACAGTGTTGTTTAACTCACTGACCAGGACCCATGAGTTCTTCTTACCTTTGTTCAGTAGAAAAGTCTCTAAACTGTATAGGTTGATGCATAGACCGGTCACTCTTCATGGACACACAGCTGGGAACAGGGGAGGCTGGTCTCTCCTGCTTGATTGGGCTTCAACACAACAGAGACAAACATTACATCTCTCATCTACTCTGAGCTCAGATGGGGAAACATTAGAAAAGTTTCACAAATAGAACTGACTTCCAGACGTTAGTTAATGGCGCGAGGAGTGTGTCATTTTTAATGACGAGTTAATTTAGCGACGCGAGCGTTGTAGTCAGTCTGTCAGCCCCGCTAAAAGGCTGGTGTCGTTACTCTGCCTTCTCCGGGGGCATGTTGAGGTAAATTTACTAACCGGGAGGGTTGAATTATGTAATTTATTAGAGGGCTGGAAGACGCACTCTCGAGGTTGTTTACTCACAATATCAGATATTAAGATGATTTTTATAATGAATGTATACTGAGGTTGAGGTTCTGACTAGTGATTATTTACCCGGGGTTCAATACCTGCTATTGAGGCGCCCTGAAAATAATATTCAAAAGTTTGGTCCTTGGACACAGAGGGTTTAAACACTACAGAAACAACCGGGGAGCCGGTGATGATGTAGTGGTAGCTATGGTACCTAGGATGCTGCTGGTAGAGTAGCTAGCTAGCTTACCGAGCTGTACCGACTAGCTAGGATAACTAGGATGCTGTTGGTAGAGTAGCTAGCTAGCTTACCGAGCTGTACCGACTAGCTAGGATAACTAGGATGCTGTTGGTAGAGTAGCTAGCTAGCTTACCGAGCTGTAACGACTAGCTAGGATAAATAGGATGCTGCTGGTAGAGTAGCTAGCTAGCTTACCGAGCTGTAACGACTAGCTAGGATAACTAGGATGATGCTGGTAGAGTAGCAAACTAGATTACCGAGCTGTACCGACTAGCTAGGATAACTAGGATGCTGCTGGTAGAGTAGCTAGCTAGCTTACCGAGCTGTACCGACTGGCTAGCAGGTCGTTCGTCTGTCCCTCGTCTCGATGATGAATCCGGTGAACCACAAAATGAAACGAGGATAGAGTGAAAAGGATCTGGCTACACTCATAATGTCCCTCACCGTAAAGAAAAAAGCAAATTGAACAATAAACTTCGGTGTCTCAACACTAAAACAAACTCTGTCGTTATTCCCCAACATCACCTCAGTCCACTCTGCGCGTAACCGGACAATATCCACACCGAACGTGGACGCGGACAGTTCCAGAACGCGGACATGATCAGTGCAACACAATCAACTAAACCCAGTCTTTACAGTGGGTTACATTAGTAATATTCATTTTTTATTATTATGTTTAACAAACATTTTTACAAAATTATAACAACATTTTGAGATCAAACATTCAGTTTTTTTATGACAATATGTTGAGATCTGGGTCCATATCGCCAAAGTGTCTGAGTAGAAAATTGGTCGTATAAGTGCTGAGAATAAAGACATTTTACACTTATGGGTATAAATGACCTAGTTACCTACCCATTGCCTAAATTACCTACCCACCTAGTCAGTAGATATTTAGGACACCTCGTGAGCTGTCCTAAGTAGTTAAGAGTTAACAGCAGGTGTCCTAAGTAGTTAAGAGTTAACAGCAGGTGTCTTGATAATACTATAGAATAATGCAGTGAGTCAGTGGTTCCTGCGCCACATGTAATTGCATTGCAGTAGTTAAAAATAATGTTTTATATTTCTATGTGATCAACCCATTAATAATATAGACCTACATGCAACAGTATGTCTTGTGCTTTTGGCGATGAGTTATGTATGATAATTATGCATAACAAGTGATACCATGTATGCATAGCATTTTGTCTTCATTTTGGCAGATTAACTCATGCTTATTTCTGAAGATTAACTCAGGTTGGAGTTGGAGCTGTGACCGAAGGGTGGCTGGTTCGAATCCCGGGCCGGGCGCTGGAAAAAACAGGTGGAATTGATCTGACCACTGGAGGGCTGCTGGGTTCACATCCTCAAAACATGAACCTTTTGTTGATCAGAACTCTAGAGGTTCTTCTTCACTGAACCCAAAAATATATATAACTTTTATTGATTTCATATTTTAAGGAAGTGATAGAAGCCTTTTTGGCTCTATAAGGAACATTATTTTCTAAACACGTTTTTCTTTTGATGATTTAATTATCTACATCATGTTATTTCAAGTTCTCTCTTTGGAGCGCAACATCATATTGTTAAAAAATACTCCTAAATTGGGGATGGATATAAATTGGGCAGTTGAAGGCGTCTAGGGTGTAATATGTGTTCGATGAAAATGAACATTGTATGAAACGTTGTAGGCAACATTATTGGCAAGGGACTTGATGCCTACTATGCCAAAGATATTTAGAGTTGTTAAACGGGTGTGAAGAGAGTGTTGATATAACGGTTATATTGTCAATATTCTGGTAACAACCATCACAATTGGTTAAAAAAACATGCATTCCATTATATTAGTCAATAATTAAGAGTAGGCAAAGTGGTTTTGTCATGTAAAAATCCTATCAAATGTCTTACATTGCAACGAGTACAGTCAGGGTGCCGTGGAACCCCTGCAGTACCTCCCCAGACCCCGGATTGAGAACCCCTGCAGTACCTCCACAGACCCCGGATTGAGAACCCCTGCAGTACCTCCACAGACCCCGGATTGAGAACCCCTGCAGTACCTCCACAGACCCCGGATTGAGAACCCCTGCAGTACCTCCACAGACCCCGGATTGAGAACCCCTGCAGTACCTCCACAGACCCCGGATTGAGAACCCCTGCAGTACCTCCACAGACCCCGGATTGAGAACCCCTGCAGTACCTCCACAGACCCCGGATTGAGAACCCCTGCAGTACCTCCACAGACCCCAGATTGAGAACCCCTGCAGTACCTCCACAGACCCCGGATTGAGAACCCCTGCAGTACCTCCACAGACCCCGGATTGAGAACCCCTGCAGTACCTCCACAGACCCCGGATTGAGAACCCCTGCAGTACCTCCACAGACCCCGGATTGAGAACCCCTGCAGTACCTCCACAGACCCCGGATTGAGAACCCCTGCAGTACCTCCCCAGACCCCGGATTGAGAACCCCTGCAGTACCTCCACAGACCCCGGATTGAGAACCCCTGCAGTACCTCCACAGACCCCGGATTGAGAACCCCTGCAGTACCTCCACAGACCCCGGATTGAGAACCCCTGCAGTACCTCCACAGACCCCGGATTGAGAACCCCTGCAGTACCTCCACAGACCCCGGATTGAGAACTCCTGATTTAGCAGATGCTCTTATCCAGAGTGATTTACAGTAAGTGCATTCATCTTAAGATAGCTATTTATTTTGGAAATAAACTTTATAAATTATTCATTAAATTATCATCTTACCTCTTATCTTTGGTGTCATGTCCCTCAGAGAGATGAATTTTAGAGGCAGGGCCCCCCTCCTCTCTCTCCCCAGAGAGACTCATTTTAGAGGCAGGGCCCCCCTCCTCTCTCTCCCCAGAGAGACTCATTTTAGAGGCAGGGCCCCCCTCCTCTCTCTCCCCAGAGAGACTCATTTTAGAGACAGGGCCCCCCTCCTCTCTCTCCCCAGAGAGACTCATTTTAGAGGCAGGGCCCCCCTCCTCTCTCTCCTCAGAGAGATGAATTTTAGAGGCAGGGCCCCCCTCCTCTCTCTCCCCAGAGAGACTCATTTTAGAGGCAGGGCCCCCCTCCTCTCTCTCCCCAGAGAGACTCATTTTAGAGCACTGTCCCCTAAACAGAGATCCAGCATGTTGGTTGTGATTAACACAGTGACAACTAATTATTGTTCTCATGTATTCATTATCTCTTCGAGAAATAAAACATTTACTAACATACATAGAAACAAATAAAACATTTACTAACATATTTCATAGAAACAGTACAGGTGATTTAATGCATCACATGAACATAATAAGTCACTGTTTGTTGAGTTATTTCATCTCCATGGTAACTGTCAATAATAATAATAAGTTACTGTCTGTTAAGGTAGTTATAGACAGTACAGCAACAATAATAATAATAATAATAATAATAAGTCACTGTTTGTTAAGGTAGTTATAGACAGTACAGCAACAATAATAATAATAATAATAATAATAATAAGTCACTGTTTGTTAAGGTAGTTATAGACAGTACAGCAACAACAATAATAATAATAATAAGTCACTGTTTGTTAAGGTAGTTATAGACAGTACAGCAACACAAGGCCATGTCTCACACTTATTTTTATTCATTAAAAGTGGCTTTGTATTGTCTTTTAATCTGTTATTTTCTAAAGGTATCTAAGAATGTAGACAGAAGGGATAAAACTGACATGATTGATCTGAGGGGAAATCATTGATCCATTCAGAAAGTTTATTTGCAACAAGTAAGAGATTTTATATTATGTAAAGTAGACTAGGTTATAATGTATAGTAGTGGTTTGTTAGTGATATGTTATATTATGTAAAGTAGACTAGGTTATAATGTATAGTAGTGGGTTGTTAGTGATATATAGATGTTATATTATGTAAAGTAGACTAGGTTATAATGTATAATAGCAGTTTGTTAGTGATATGCAGATCGAGGTCTATACCTCAGCTATAGCCTACATATCATAGATGATCAGTCTAAACCTGTTCAGGTCAGTTCACATAATGTTATAGTCCTACCAGTAGCAGGACAGAGAATGTACTGTATATAACCTACATATCATAGATGACCAGTCTAAACCTGTTCAGGTCAGTTCACATAATGTTATAGTCCTACCAGTAGCAGGACAGAGAATGTACTGTATATAACCTACATATCATAGATGACCAGCCTAAACCTGTTCAGGTCAGTTCACATAATGTTATAGTCCTACCAGTAGCAGGACAGAGAATGTACTGTATATAACCTACATATCATAGATGACCAGTCTAAACCTGTTCAGGTCAGTTCACATAATGTTACAGGCCTACCAGTAGCAGGACAGAGAATATAGCCTAGGCCTGATATTTTTTACAACATTTTCAACGGAGGCCATCGGGTCGGTCGGCATGATAAGCAGCGATGTATTTTTTTTAGGTGAGGGAGCACAGCAAACTATGTAAATGACGTCATCATTTCTTCAATCAAAGTTTGTATCGACATATGTAGCCTATTGAATAGTCTATCATTACAGGTCTCTCCAACCCTGTTCCTGGGGCGTTACCCTCCGGTAGGGTTTCACCGCAATCCCAGTTGTAAATAGCATGATTTTATCTTATAAACCAACTCATTATTTTAATCAGGTGACTAGTTTTGAATAGTAATGAAAACCTACAGGATGGTATCTCTCCAGGAACAGGATCGGAGAGCCCTGATTTAGAAGATGGATCAAATCCATCCTCCAAATCCATCCTCCATTTTTTTTTACTATTCAGCTTCAGCTAACCGTCCTAAAATCTTATTAGAAATGTATATTTTTTGTAACAGTGACGTTACCATTCACCTGGTAATTAAATGTGATGATCAGTGATCATAGATCAAACCTAATCTTGACTATTAGATGTCTGATGACGACCTAACTTTATAATAGTTTGTACGTTGCCTCTAGACTTACCAGAATCTGCTCGTCTTTCCTTCAAATCAATACTTTTACCCGACTTCTAATGTTGCCGAGAAATGTGCGCCACAGTTTCAACATCCATTTTGTAAGTGCATTCGCCTGCAAATTTACTTTCAACTTCATGAGGAAATGACATTACCAGAATTCCTAAACCCAGACGCAACATCCGGAGTCTACCGGGACCGCTGGGAAGATGACTGTAGGAAGTCGACCGATGCCGTGATTTGGGGTTTGAGAAGTTAGAAGTGTAAAATGATTCCTTAGTTGTACATTTTCTCGAAATCTAAAGCCAAAACCTAGATTTGAGCCAATGTATTAAGTATTTGAACATGTTATTACTCCAACTTCGTGAAAGTAACAAACTGGCACGTTATTATTTTAGTCAAAAATGACTTGATATCAAAGGAGTGTCTTTGATTTGACGGCCTGCACATGCGCAGTTCGGCGTGAGGCGACCGTTATACCCGATAATGTGTTTCTGCGCTTGAGTTTAGCAAACCAACGTTGCCGTGATATGTGCGTCTGTGTCTAGTTAGAATAAATGTATGTGCATATATTACACTTTTGGTGCGGCAGGTAACCTAGTGGTTTTAGCGTTGGGACAGTAACAGGAGCTGACAAGGTAAACATCTGTTGTTCTGCCCCTGAAAAAAGCAGTTAACCCACTGTTCCCCAGAACAAGGCAGTTAACCCACTGTTCCCCTGAACAAGGCAGTTAACCCACTGTTCCCTGGTAGACAGTCATTGTAATAAATCATTTCTTCTTAACTGACTTGCCTAGTTAAATAAAGGTTACTTAATTGTATTATATATATATATACACACACACATATAAACTAAGTATGTGGACACCCCTTCAAATTTGTGGATTTGGCTATTTCAGCCACACCTGTTGCTGACAGGTGTATAAAATCGAGCACACAGCCATGCAGTCTCCATAGACAAACATTAGCAGTAGAATGGCCTTAATGAAAATCTCAGTGACTTTCAACGTGGCACAGTCATAGGATGCCACCTTTCCACAAAGACAGTTCATCACATTTCTGCCCTGCTAGAGATTCCCCAGTCAACTGTAAATGCTGTTATTGTGAAGTTGAAACATCTAGGAGAAACAATGGCTCAGGCGCAAAGTGGTAGGCCACACAAGCTCACAGAACGGGGCTGCTGAGGGCTGAAGCGCGTCTGTCCTCGGTTGTAACACTCACTATTGAGGTCCAAACTCGGTAGTGAGCTTCAGACCAGGCACATCAAGCTGAAGGACGAGCACAGTCAGAATGTATTTCAAATTGCTCCTTTTGAGCATCTGTAAATACTAAATAAATATATATTCTGCATTTGAAATAATACAACTTCCGATCGAGAAATCAAATGTGTCCGTGGCAAAATATCATGTGTAATTAAAAAATCTAATCAAATCAAATTGTATTTGTCACATGCGCCAAATACAACAGGTGTAGACCTTACAGGGAAAGCCTTACTTACAAGCCCTTAACCAACAGGTGTAGACCTTACAGGGAAAGCCTTACTTACAAGCCCTTAACCAACAGGTGTATTTAAATCACTGGTTTTAAAAATGTATCTCAAGCTTTAACGATAGGGGAAGAGGGGGTTTAGGGGGGTTATTAACTTTATGGAAAACAATATTCACACTATGTGGATTATAAACATGTACATACATAGAGAACCAACACATCAAGATCTAACAGGGATGAGGGGGGATTCATAGTACAACAGGAGGCTTCTGTAACCTGCAATACGTGTTAAATATGTTTTACATACATCCACGACTGAATGGTTTCACAAACTACCTTTAAAGGTTTTGTAAGAAAGTTGTAACAGGCCTCATTCAACAGTCTAGAGATGAACCTAGAGACACCAAAAACATCACCGCTTAGAGGAGCTTGGAGATTATTACCCATGTAAGTGGGGACAAAGAGCTGATTTAACCAACTCTGTACAAACCCGACACGGGGTATGATAACTCTGACGCGTACGTCTAATGATTATTGTAGATGTTTACAACTGAGGGAGTTGACAGTAGGTCAATGAGATGTATAAAGGCAAATTGACATAACGGACCTCAAAGACCAACAGCCTACTTTATAATATAGAATGCAGGGGTGTGTACTGAACATGTAACCATTATAAAACAAAATGGTCTACGGTCAAATGCGTCTATAGTTTTTAATGAAGGGGTCGCTGCATTCATTTAGATTATTTCAACATAGTCTAGATCAGTCCACAGGTTGCAGTGGTCGCTGCATTCATTTAGATTATTTCAACATAGTCTAGATCAGTCCACAGGTTGCAGTGGTCGCTGCATTCATTTAGATTATTTCAACATAGTCTAGATCAGTCCACAGGTTGCAGTGGTCGCTGCATTCATTTAGATTATTTCAACATAGTCTAGATCAGTCCACAGGTTGCAGTGGTCGCTGCATTCATTTAGATTATTTCAACATAGTCTAGATCAGTCCACAGGTTGCAGTGGTCGCTGCATTCATTTAGATTATTTCAACATAGTCTAGATCAGTCCACAGGTTGCAGTGGTCGCTGCATTCATTTAGATTATTTCAACATAGTCTAGATCAGTCCACAGGTTGCAGTGGTCGCTGCATTCATTTAGATTATTTCAACATAGTCTAGATCAGTCCACAGGTTGCAGTGGTCGCTGCATTCATTTAGATTATTTCAACATAGTCTAGATCAGTCCACAGGTTGCAGTGGTCGCTGCATTCATTTACATTATTCAACATAGTCTAGATCAGTCCACAGGTTGCAGTGGTCGCTGCATTCATTTAGATTATTTCAACATAGTCTAGATCAGTCCACAGGTTGCAGTGGTCGCTGCATTCATTTAGATTATTTCAACATAGTCTAGATCAGTCCACAGGTTGCAGTGGTCGCTGCATTCATTTAGATTATTTCAACATAGTCTAGATCAGTCCACAGGTTGCAGTGGTCGCTGCATTCATTTACATTATTTCAACATAGTCTAGATCCGTCCACAGGTTGCAGTGGTCGCTGCATTCATTTAGATTATTTCAACATAGTCTAGATCAGTCCACAGGTTGCAGTGGTGGCTGCATTCATTTAGATTATTTCAACATAGTCTAGATCAGTCCACAGGTTGCAGTGGTCGCTGCATTCATTTAGATTATTTCAACATAGTCTAGATCAGTCCACAGGTTGCAGTGGTCGCTGCATTCATTTAGATTATTTCAACATAGTCTAGATCAGTCCACAGGTTGCAGTGGTCGCTGCATTCATTTAGATTATTTCAACATAGTCTAGATCAGTCCACAGGTTGCAGTGGTCGCTGCAGTCATTTAGATTATTTCAACATAGTCTACATCAGTCCACAGGTTGCAGTGGTCGCTGCATTCATTTAGATTATTTCAACATAGTCTACATCAGTCCACAGGTTGCAGTGGTCGCTGCATTCATTTAGATTATTTCAACATAGTCTAGATCAGTCCACAGGTTGCAGTGGTCGCTGCATTCATTTAGATTATTTCAACATAGTCTACATCAGTCCACACGTTGCATATACATTTTTTAGTATCTCAATATTGTGTTATATGTTGGTAGGTCTAATAAACAAATATATTGTATACAATGATAATATTATTTTGTCAGAAATTGAAGCCGTTGATACAGTTGTGTACTCTATCGCCTGCCCTGCTGATCGTGCTCTATCTGAACTACATTATGCATTCATTATTTTGCATCAAATATTTATGGATCTTAAATTATTATAGAATACTCAATATCTCACCCTTTAATGACAGGAAAATGTCCTTTCCATCCAACACCCCGGTCTGTCACGAAGAAAAAAGACACGGAAAATCAGGGTGCGTGCGTGAGTGTGCGGTACAACTGTAGGCCTCTAATGTTTTTACATAAAACACTAATGATGCATGTTTAAATAGTAGTACAATTTGGTAATAAATTCTAACACGTCTTTAAAAAGTTTGTACTAAATATTTTGGAATTAAATCACTGGTTTTAAAAATGTATCTCACCCTTTAACGATAGGAAAATGTCCTTTCCCGACATCACCCCGGTCTGTCACCAAGAAAAAGTGTGTGTGTGTGTGTGTGTGTGTGTGTGTGTGTGTGTGCGTTTCAAAAACAAAGGGTGTGTGTGTGTTCACAAAGGGTGTGTGTGTGCCGACCACCCGGGATATCTCTAAGCAGAGCCTGGTGCCCCCCACCCCGGTTGTAGACAGAATGTCTCCACATCCCCTCATGTTGTTTGAATTCACAGCCATTGTTCTCTAAACCAAATATACAGGGTGTTGCATACAGGATATCTCCCGAAAAAATCCCACCACGGCCCTGCAAACACATTCCGTACTTTTGCGAGTTAGGGGCAGAACATGGAGCATATACTTTAACATTACGTTACCACAGCTTTAGCGCAAACCCACAGCCCCGAATATTTAGCTGCCAGGACAGATTAAAAAAGAGATGTGAATAAGTGAATCCCTCCTAATAGATATTTCTGAAGGCTACTGGACATAAGTAATTGGGAAGTGACTGTTAGACGTGGATTCTCAGAAGCAAACTGCGCCCTGTCCTTTACGGCGCCCTTCACGATCACACAATTTTAGGCGTAAGTCCAAATAATCACATACCCAAGAATATTTATATATTAAAAAAAGCAAAGTGTGCACTCTGAACGACTTCGTAAGACACCAGGCAGCAGAACATCGTCTGTGAAGCCTCCTAATGGATATTTCTGGAGGTGAGTAAGTGAACAACGACCGTGACGCTATATACCAGATGTACTGACACAAGCACCTTACATAGACAATCACACAACACAAGCACCTAACATAGACAATCACCCAACAATGACAACACAGGCTCCCTAAATATGGTTCCCAATCAGAGACAACGACCGTGACTCTATATACCAAATGTGCTGACACAAGCACCTAACATAGACAATCACACAACACAAGCACCTAACATAGACAATCACCCAACAATGACAACACAGGCTCCCTAAATATGGTTCCCTGTCAGAGACAATCACCCAACAATGACAACACAGGCTCCCTAAATATGGTTCCCCATCAGAGACAACGACTAACACCTCTGATTGAAAACCATATCAGGCCAAACACAGAAAAGACAAACTAGACATACAGCATAGAATGCCCACTCAGATCCCCCCCATACCAACCAAAACCTATAAACATACATAGCAAACTATGGTCAGGGAGTGACACACCCTGACCAACCAAAACCTATAAACATACATAGCAAACTATGGTCCGGGGGTGACACACCCATACCAACCAAACCTATAAACATACATAGTAAACTATGGTCCGGGGGTGACACACCCATACCAACCAAAACCTATAAACATACATAGTAAACTATGGTCCGGGGGTGACACCCCCATACCAACCAAAACCTATAAACATACATAACAAACTATGGTCCGGGCCTGACACCCCCATACCAACCAAAACCTATAAACATACATAACAAACTATGGTCAGGGCGTGACACACCCATACCAACCAAAACCTATAAACATACATAGTAAACTATGGTCAGGGCGTGACACACCCATACCCACCAAAACCTATAAACATACATAGCAACCTATGGTCCGGGTGTGACACAAACCTATTGGGAATTCTTGATCAATCAAAATGTACCTGTTTTCCGTATAGAATTACTTGTATACAGATTATATTACAACTTTTTGTGTTTTGTCTTAGTGGTTGTTTCTTTACTAACTAGGAAAACTCAACAGTGTGTAAGTCTGAGAAACATTATTGAGCTGGTTGGTTTATTGTTGTTGAAAGCTTGAAATGTACACACATTGAGAAGTGATATTGCAGCAACAGTTTTAAAAGTGGGTAATCGTATCATATATATATCTATCCTTGCATGTTTGAATTAGAGCTCCTTTAAAGTGTTTTAGATTATGATAATAACGTTATATTATTTTTATAATAATAGATATCTGCAAACCAAATGTATTTCTGAAAAGCCCTTTTTGCATCTTCAATAGTTGTAGATGTTCCAACGTTCGTAGATGATCCTCAGGGCCTTATAACAACCTGGGTTGTTGTAGAGTGGGCTTATAACAACCTGGGTTGTTGTAGGGTGGGTTTTATAACAACCTGGGTTGTTGTAGAGTGGGTTTATAACAACCTGGGTTGTTGTAGAGTGGGTTTATAACAACCTGGGTTGTTGTAGAGTGGGTTTATAACAACCTGGGTTGTTGTAGAGTGGGTTTATAACAACCTGGGTTGTTGTAGAGTGGGCTTATAACAACCTGGGTTGTTGTAGAGTGGGTTTATAACAACCTGGGTTGTTGTAGAGTGGGGTTTATAACAACCTGGGTTGTTGTAGAGTGGGTTTATAACAACCTGGGTTGTTGTAGAGTGGGTTTATAACAACCTGGGTTGTTGTAGAGTGGGTTTATAACAACCTGGGTTGTTGTAGAGTGGGTTTATAACAACCTGGGTTGTTGTAGAGTGGGTATATAACAACCTGGGTTGTTGTAGAGTGGGCATATAACAACCTGGGTTGTTGTAGAGTGGGCATATAACAACCTGGGTTGTTGTAGAGTGGGTATATAACAACCTGGGTTGTTGTAGAGTGGGTTTATAACAACCTGGGTTGTTGTAGAGTGGGCATATAACAACCTGGGTTGTTGTAGAGTGGGCTTATAACAACCTGGGTTGTTGTAGAGTGGGTTTATAACAACCTGGGTTGTTGTAGAGTGGGCTTATAACAACCTGGGTTGTTGTAGAGACCTGGGTTGTTGGCATATAACAACCTGGGTTGTTGTAGAGTGGGTTTATAACAACCTGGGTTGTTGTAGAGTGGGTTTATAACAACCTGGGTTGTTGTAGAGTGGGTTTATAACAACCTGGGTTGTTGTAGAGTGGGTTTATAACAACCTGGGTTGTTGTAGAGTGGGTTTATAACAACCTGGGTTGTTGTAGAGTGGGCTTATAACAACCTGGGTTGTTGTAGAGTGGGTTTATAACAACCTGGGTTGTTTGCTTATAACAACCTGGGTTGTTGTAGAGTGGGCTTATAACAACCTGGGTTGTTGTAGAGTGGGTTTATAACAACCTGGGTTGTTGTAGAGTGGGTTTATAACAACCTGGGTTGTTGTAGAGTGGGTTTATAACAACCTGGGTTGTTGTAGAGTGGGTTTATAACAACCTGGGTTGTTGTAGAGTGGGTTTATAACAACCTGGGTTGTTGTAGAGTGGGCTTATAACAACCTGGGTTGTTGTAGAGTGGGTTTATAACAACCTGGGTTGTTGTAGAGTGGGTATATAACAACCTGTTGTTGTAGAGTGGGTTTATAACAACCTGGGTTGTTGTAGAGTGGGCATATAACAACCTGGGTTGTTGTAGAGTGGGCATATAACAACCTGGGTTGTTGTAGAGTGGGTATATAACAACCTGGGTTGTTGTAGAGTGGGTTTATAACAACCTGGGTTGTTGTAGAGTGGGCATATAACAACCTGGGTTGTTGTAGAGTGGGCTTATAACAACCTGGGTTGTTGTAGAGTGGGTTTATAACAACCTGGGTTGTTGTAGAGTGGGCATATAACAACCTGGGTTGTTGTAGAGTGGGTTTATAACAACCTGGGTTGTTGTAGAGTGGGTTTATAACAACCTGGGTTGTTGTAGAGTGGGCATATAACAACCTGGGTTGTTGTAGAGTGGGCTTATAACAACCTGGGTTGTTGTAGAGTGGGCATATAACAACCTGGGTTGTTGTAGAGTGGGTTTATAACAACCTGGGTTGTTGTAGAGTGGGTATATAACAACCTGGGTTGTTGTAGAGTGGGCATATAACAACCTGGGTTGTTGTAGAGTGGGTTTATAACAACCTGGGTTGTTGTAGAGTGGGCATATAACAACCTGGGTTGTTGTAGAGTGGGTTTATAACAACCTGGGTTGTTGTAGAGTGGGTTTATAACAACCTGGGTTGTTGTAGAGTGGGTTTATAACAACCTGGGTTGTTGTAGAGTGGGTTTATAACAACCTGGGTTGTTGTAGAGTGGGCATATAACAACCTGGGTTGTTGTAGAGTGGGTTTATAACAACCTGGGTTGTTGTAGAGTGGGTTTATAACAACCTGGGTTGTTGTAGAGTGGGTTTATAACAACCTGGGTTGTTGTAGAGTGGGTTTATAACAACCTGGGTTGTTGTAGAGTGGGTTTATAACAACCTGGGTTGTTGTAGAGTGGGCATAAGTTCAACACTCAGGAGTCCATGTCCTAGCTTTGGTCTTTTTCATAGCCTGTGAGAGAGAATATATTCCACAGCCTTGGTTTCTAATCATACTTTCTAATCAATAAGTGGGTCAAGTTGACCCTAAGAGGGCAGAAGTTATTGTTTACAAACAGTGTGAATAAAAAAACCTTGTTTCATTGTATAAATAGTCTTCATTTTTAAAAACATACATGTAAATGCCTAGAATTAATACCTCTGGTGATTCTGCGCAATGCACTTGGTCCACAGTTGTGCGTTGGTTGTTGGGGCGTGGAATGTGTTAATAATAAAAAATAACAAAATTAAACGTTGTCCCCCCTCCTGTTTAAAACACAAATAACTTGTGTACAGTCGCTTCCCAATCACTTATGTCCAGTAGCCTTCAGAAATATCTATTAGGAGGGATTCACTTATTCACATCTCTTTTTAATCTGTCCTGGCAGCTAAATATTCGGGCCTGTGGGTTTGCGCTAAAGCTGTGGTAACATAGTGTTAAAGTATATGCTCCATGTTCTGTCCCTAACTATCGAAAGCACGGAATGAGTTTCGGGAGATATCCTGTATGCAACACCCTGTATATTTGGTTTAGAGAACAATGGCTGTGAATTCAAACAACAGGAGGGGATGTCGAGACATTCTGTCTACAACCGGGGTGGGGGCACCGGGCTCTGCTTAGAGATATCAATGTTTAACCCCTGGGGGGGCACTGAACAGGCTCTGCTTAGAGATATCAATGTTTAACCCTGGGGTGGGGGCACCAGGGGCTCTGCTTAGAGATATCAATGTTTAACCCCGGGGTGGGGGGCGCGGGGCTCTGCTTAGAGATATCAATGTTTAACCCGGGGTGGGGGGCACCGGGCTCTGCTTAGAGATATCAATGTTTAACCCTGGGGTGGGGGGGGGCACCGGGGCTCTGCTTAGAGATATCAATGTTTAACCCTGGGGGGGCACCGGGGCTCTGCTTAGAGATATCAATGTTTAACCCCGGGGTGGGGGCGCCTGGGGCTCTGCTTAGAGATATCAATGTTTAACCCCGGGGTGGGGGCACCGGGCTCTGCTTAGAGATATCAATGTTTAACCCTGGGGGGGGCACCGGGGCTCTGCTTAGAGATATCAATGTTTAACCCTGGGGTGGGGGGGGCACCGGGGCTCTGCTTAGAGATATCAATGTTTAACCCTGGGGGGGGGGGGCACCGGGCTCTGCTTAGAGATATCAATGTTTAACCCCGGGTGGTCGGCAGATATCTGGACATGACTTATGCATGATAGTGCACACCTTGGTTTCAAACGATTCTCTACAGATAGAATGGGGCTACATGTTTGGGCCCCTGTTGAACACACACACAACCTTTGTTTTTGAAACGCACACACACACACACTCCTGCTGCTCCGTCACACACACACTCCTGCTGCTCTGTCACTCACACACTCCTGCTGCTCCGTCACTCACTCCTGCTGCTCCGTCACACACACACTCCTGCTGCTCCGTCACTCACTCCTGCTGCTCCGTCACACACACACTCCTGCTGCTCCGTCACACACACACTCCTGCTGCTCCGTCACACACACACTCCTGCTGCTCCGTCACACAAACACTCATGCTGCTCCGTTACTCACACACTCCTGCTGCCCCGTCACTCACACACTCCTGCTGCTCCGTCACTCACTCCTGCTGCTCCGTCACACACACACTCCTGCTGCTCCGTCACTCACTCCTGCTGCTCCGTCACACACACACTCCTGCTGCTCCGTCACACACACACTCCTGCTGCTCCGTCACACACACACTCCTGCTGCTCCGTCACACACACACTCCTGCTGCCCCGTCACACACACACTCCTGCTGCTCCGTCACACACTCCTGCTGCTCCGTCACTCACACACTCCTGCTGCCCCGTCACACACACACACACACACACTCCTGCTGCTCCGTGACACACACACTCCTGCTGCTCCGTCACACACACACACACACTCCTGCTGCTCCGTCACACACACACTCCTGCTGCCCCGTCACACACACACTCATGCTGCTCCGTCACACACTCATGCTGCTCCGTCACACACTCCTGCTGCTCCGTCACACACACACTCCTGCTGCTCCGTCACACACACACACACACACACACACACTCCTGCTGCCCCGTCACACACACACTCCTGCTGCCCGTCACACACACACACACTCATGCTGCTCCGTCACACACACACTCATGCTGCTCCGTTACACACTCCTGCTGCCTCGTCACACACACACTCCTGCTGCTCCGTCACACACACACTCCTGCTGCTCCGTCACACACACAGACACACTCCTGCTGCTCCGTCACACACACACTCCTGCTGCCCCGTCACACACACACTCATGCTGCTCCGTCACACACACACTCATGCTGCTCCGTCACACACTCATGCTGCTCCGTCACACACTCCTGCTGCTCCGTCACACACACACTCCTGCTGCTCCGTCACACACACACACACACTCCTGCTGCCCCGTCACACACACACTCCTGCTGCCCCGTCACACACACACTCCTGCTGCTCCGTCACACACACAGACACACTCCTGCTGCTCCGTCACACACACACTCCTGCTGCCCCGTCACACACACACTCATGCTGCTCCGTCACACACACACTCATGCTGCTCCGTTACACACTCCTGCTGCCCCGTCACACACACACTCCTGCTGCTCCGTCACACACACACTCCTGCTGCTCCGTCACACACACAGACACACTCCTGCTGCTCCGTCACACACACACTCCTGCTGCCCCGTCACACACACACTCATGCTGCTCCGTCACACACACACTCATGCTGCTCCGTTACACACTCCTGCTGCCCCGTCACACACACACTCCTGCTGCTCCGTTACACACTCCTGCTGCTCCGTCACACACACACTCCTGCTGCTCCGTCACTCACACACTCCTGCTGCTCCGTCACTCACACACTCCTGCTGCCCCGTCACACACACACTCCTGCTGCTCCGTCTCACACACACTCCTGCTGCTCCGTCACACACTCCTGCTGCTCCGTCACACACTCCTGCTGCTCCGTCACACACACACTCCTGCTGCCCCGTCACACACACTCCTGCTGCTCCGTCACACACACTCCTGCTGCTCCGTCACACACACTCCTGCTGCTCCGTCACACACACTCCTGCTGCTCCGTCACACACACTCCTGCTGCTCCGTCACACACACACTCCTGCTGCTCCGTCACACACACACTCCTGCTGCCCCGTCACACACTCCTGCTGCTCCGTCACACGCACACTCCTGCTGCTCCGTCACACGCACACTCCTGCTGCTCCGTCACTCACACACTCCTGCTGCCCCGTCACACACACACTCCTGCTGCTCCGTCACACACACACTCCTGCTGCTCCGTCACTCACACACTCCTGCTGCCCCGTCACACACACTCCTGCTGCTCCGTCACACACTCCTGCTGCTCCGTCACACACTCCTGCTGCTCCGTCACACACACACTCCTGCTGCCCCGTCACACACACTCCTGCTGCTCCGTCACACACACTCCTGCTGCTCCGTCACACACACTCCTGCTGCTCCGTCACACACACTCCTGCTGCACACACACTCCTGCTGCTCCGTCACACACACACTCCTGCTGCTCCGTCACACACACACTCCTGCTGCCCCGTCACACACTCCTGCTGCTCCGTCACACGCACACTCCTGCTGCTCCGTCACACGCACACTCCTGCTGCTCCGTCACTCACACACTCCTGCTGCCCCGTCACACACACACTCCTGCTGCTCCGTCACACACACACTCCTGCTGCTCCGACACTCACACACTCCTGCTGCCCCGTCACACACACACTCCTGCTGCTCCGTCACACACACACTCCTGCTGCTCCGTCACACACACACTCCTGCTGCCCCGTCACACACACTCCTGCTGCTCCGTCACACACTCCTGCTGCTCCGTCACACACTCCTGCTGCTCCGTCACACACACACTCTTGCTGCCCCGTCACACACACTCCTGCTGCTCCGTCACACACACTCCTGCTGCCCCGTCACACACACTCCTGCTGCTCCGTCACACACACTCCTGCTGCTCCGTCACACACACTCCTGCTGCTCCGTCAGACGCACACTCACGCACCCTGATTTTCCGTGTCTTTTTCTTGGTGACAGACCGGGGTGATTTTGCTATTGTTAAAGGGTGAGACATTTTTAAAACCAGTGATTTAATTACAAAATATTTAGTACAAACGTTTTAAAGACGTGTTAGAATTAATGACCAAATTGTACTACTATTTAAACATGCATCATTAGTGTTTTATGTAAAAACATTGGAGGCCTACAGTTGTACATTATTACAAACTTTATAACATACCATTGTAGGAAAGACTATAAATTGCTTCTGAGAATCTACGTCTAACAGTCGCTTCCCAATCACTTATGTCCAGTAGCCTTCAGAAATATCCATTAGGAGATATTCACTTATTCACATCTCTTTTTAATCTGTCCTGGCAGCTAAATATTCGGGGCTGTGTGTTTGTGCTAAAGCTGTGGTAACATAGTGTTAAAGTATATGCTCCACGTTCTGTCCCTAACTAGGAGGTGTTTCGAGACATGTTTTGTTTTATAATGGTTACATGTTCATTACACACCCCTGCATTCTATATTATAAAGTAGGCTGTTGGTCTTTGAGGTCCGTTATGTCAATTTGCCTTTATACATCTCATTGACCTACTGTCAACTCCCTCAGTTGTAAACATCTACAATAATCATTAGACGTACGCGTCAGAGTTATCATACCCCGTGTCGGGTTTGTACAGAGTTGGTTAAATCAGCTCTTTGCTCCCCCCTTACATGGGTAATAATCTCCAAGCTGCTCTAAACGGTGATGTTTTTGGTGTCTCTAGGTTCATCTCTAGACTGTTGAATGAGACCTGTTACAACTTTCTGACAAAACCTTTAAAGGTAGTTTGTGAAACCATTCAGTCGTGGATGTATGTAAAACATATTTAACACGTATTGCAGGTTACAGAAGCCTCCTGTTGTACTATGAATCGCCCCTCATCCCTGTTAGATCTTGATGTGTTGGTTCTCTATGTATGTACATGTTTATAATCCACATAGTGTGAATATTGTTTTCCATAAAGTCAATAACCCCCCTAAACCCCCTCTTCCCCTATCGTTAAAGCGTGAGATACATTTTTAAAACCCGTGATTTAATTCAAAATATTTAGTACCTACAATTTAACACGTTATAATTCCAAAATGTTAACTATTTCTTACAGATAAAGGGTCCGGTTAGCCCTGACCATTATCCGTTTCCAATTCACCAACGCAAAGACGCCCGCTCCATCATAACTCCGTAAGTTTTCCCTCCATGTGTAGATCAACCATCCTGCCTGTAAATCCTGGGTACATCATTAATTAATAAGATGTGTAGAAAACTGTTTAGCCATAGTTAAAGGCCTTTCATAAAGAGGCTGTCATGATTGCCTGTGCCACATGTTTAACACGTATTGCTTGTTACAGAATACTACTGTTGTACATTTAATATCCACTAGCAGATTTCGTCGCATTTGCTCAAATTCTGTCATGTTACTGTGGTCTTTTTAAAAGTCAATAAATATGTGTGTAAAGTGTCCATGTTTGTTTCACTGTAGATCTGTTTAAGACCTCCTAGAAACACCTAATTTCATCCCACAGCATTAATTAATAAGCTGTGTAGAAGCTGTTTAGCCATAAGTAAAGGCCTTTCATAAAGCAGCTGTCATGATAAACCTGAATCTGAAATTACCTTTAGGATCTTTTCTTTGGGGTTCTAATCTCCCCAGGTGTGCAGGCCCTGAAAATCCTTAGGCTGGAGCCATCTGGAAGCTCTGTGCCTGTACATATAAAGAGAACTCAATAGGAAACTAGGCTGAGAAACATTATTTAGATGGTTGTTTAATTGTTGTTTAAAGCCTGAAATGGACACAATGCCAAGGGACCTTGTTTCTAACACACACACTCCTTGTTTCTAACACACACATTCCTGCTTCATAGATAACAACCATAAGGACAATCCAACTGGGGGTGGGGGACATATACGTTCAAACACTCAACCCCCCCAGTTCAACCAGGCCCCTAGACATCAATCACCATGACTACTTCAAAGGATGCCATATAGATATAAAATAACACACACCCTCTTAACACGTGACCACAGGAACAGGATGGCAGGGCCTTCGGCCCATATTTGGACAAGCACACGTCATCATGACGCAGGGTCATAAATCAATTACTTTGACGCGTGCCGTCTACTTTAATCTCACATGATATTTTGCCACGGACACGTTTGATTTCTCGATCGGAAGTGGTATTATTTCAAATGCAGAATAGGTATTTATTTAGTATTTACAGATGCTCAAAATAAGCCATTTGAAATACATTCTGACTGTGCTCGTCCTTCAGCTTCATGTGCCTGGTCTGAGGCTCACTACCGAGTTTGGAACTCAATAGTGAGTGTTACAACCGAGGACAGACGTGCTTCAGCCCTCAGCAGCCCCGTTCTGTGAGCTTGTGTGGCCTACCACTTTGCGCCTGAGCCGTTGTTTCTCCTAGATGTTTCAACTTCACAATAACTGCATTTACAGTTGACTGGGGAATCTCTAGCAGGGCAGAAATGTGATGAACTGACTTTGTGGAAAGGTGGCATCCTATGACTGTGCCACGTTGAAAGTCACTGAGATTTTCATTAAGGCCATCCTACTGCTAATGTTTGTCTATGGAGATTGCATGGCTGTGTGCTCGATTTTATACACCTGTCAGCAACAGGTGTGGCTGAAATAGCCAAATCCACAAATTTGAAGGGGTGTCCACATACTTAGTTTATATGTGTATATATATATATATATATATATTAAAAAATTAAGTAACCTTTATTTAACTAGGCAAGTCAGTTAAGAAGAAATGATTTATTACAATGACGGTCTACCAGGGAAAAGTGGGTTAACTGCCTTGTTCAGGGGAACAGTGGGATAACTGCCTTGTTCAGGGGAACAGTGGGTTAACTGCTTTTTTCAGGGGCAGAACAACAGATGTTTACCTTGTCAGCTCCTGTTACTGTCCCAACGCTCTAACCACTAGGTTACATGCCGCACCAAAAGTGTAATATGCACATACATTTATACTAACTAGACACAGACGCACATATCACGTCTACGTTGGTTTGCTAAACTCATGCGCAGAAACACATTATCGGGTGTAATGGTCGCCTCACGCCGAACTGCGCATGTGCAGGCCGTCAAATCAAAGACACTCCTTTGATATCAAGTCATTTTTGACTAAAATAATAACGTGCCAGTTTGTTACTTTCACGAAGTTGGAGGAATAACATGTTCAAATACTTAATACATTGGCTCAAATCTAGGTTTTGGCTTTAGATTTCGAGAAAATGTACAACTAAGGAATAATTTTTCACTTCTGACTTCTCAAACCCCAAATCACGGCATCGGTCGACTTCCTACAGTCTTCTTCCCAGCGGTCCCGGTAGACTCCGGATGTTGCGTCTGGGTTTAGGAATTCTGGTAATGTCATTTCCTCATGAAGTTGAAAGTAAATTTGCAGGCGAATGCACTTACAAAATGGATGTTGAAACTGTGGCGCACATTTCTCGGCAACATTAGAAGTCTGGTAAAAGTATTGATTTGAAGGAAAGACGAACAGATTCTGGTAAGTTTAGAGGCAACATACAAACTATTATGAAGTTAGGTCGTATTCAGACATTAAATAGCCAAGATTAGGTTTGATCTATGATCACTGATCATCATGTGTGTAGTGCGAGGGAGAACTTTCACTTTGAGAATACACGAAGAAAATGTTCTGATAAATTCTAAATAAATTATATTTAATTACCAGGTGAATGGTAACGTTACTGTTACAAAAAATATACATGTCTAGAAAGATTTTAGGACGGTTAGCTGAAGCTGAATAGTAAAAAAAATTGTAGGATGGATTTTATCCATCTTCTAAAACAGGGCTCTCCGATCCTGTTCCTGGAGAGATACCATCCTGTAGGTTTTCATTACTATTCAAAACTAGTCACCTGATTAAAATAATAAGTTGGTTTATAAGATAAATCATGCTATTTACAACTGGGATTGGAGTGAAACCCTACCGGAGGGTAGCGCTCCAGAAACAGGGTTGGAGTGAAACCCTACCGGAGGGTAGCGCTCCAGAAACAGGGTTGGAGAGAAACCCTACCGGAGGGTAGCGCTCCAGAAACAGGGTTGGAGTGAAACCCTACCGGAGGGTAGCGCTCCAGAAACAGGGTTGGAGAGACCTGTAATGATAGACTATTCAATAGGCTACATATGTCGATACAAACATTGATTGAATAAATTATGACGTCATTTACATAGTTTGCTGTGCTCCCTCACCTAAAAAAATACATCACTGCTTATCATGCCGACCGACCTGATGGCCTCCGTTGAAAATGTAAAAAATATCAGGCCTAGGCTACATTCTCTGTCCTGCTACTGGTAGGACTATAACATTATGTGAACTGACCTGAACAGGTTTAGACTGGTCATCTATGATATGTAGGTTATATACAGTACATTCTCTGTCCTGCTACTGGTAGGACAATAACATTATGTGAACTGACCTGAACAGGTTTAGGCTGGTCATCTATGATATGTAGGTTATATACAGTACATTCTCTGTCCTGCTACTGGTAGGACAATAACATTATGTGAACTGACCTGAACAGGTTTAGACTGGTCATCTATGATATGTAGGTTATAGCTGAGGTATAGACCTCGATCTGTATATCACTAACAACCTGCTGTTATACATTATAGCCTAGTCTACTTTACATAATATAACATATCACTAACAACCCACTACTATACATTATAACCTAGTCTACTTTACATAATATAACATCTACATATCACTAACAACCCACTACTATACATTATAACCTAGTCTACTATACATAATATAACATCTACATATCACTAACAACCCACTACTATACATTATAACCTAGTCTACTTTACATAATATAACATATCACAAACAACCCACTACTATACATTATAACCTAGTCTACTTTACATAATATAACATCTACATATCACTAACAACCCACTACTATACATTATAACCTAGTCTACTTTACATAATATAACATATCACTAACAACCCACTACTATACATTATAACCTAGTCTACTTTACATAATATAACATCTACATATCACTAACAACCCACTACTATACATTATAATCTAGTCTACTTTACATAATATAACATCTACATATCACTAACAACCCACTACTATACATTATAACCTAGTCTACTCTACATAATATAACATCTACATATCACTAACAACCCCACTACTATACATTATAACCTAGTCTACTTTACATATGTAGGTTATCACTAACAACCCCACTACTATACATTATAACCCAGTCTACTTTACATAATATAACATATCACTAACAACCCCACTACTATACATTATAACCTAGTCTACTTTACATAATATAAAATCTACATATCACTAACAACCCCACTACTATACATTATAACCTAGTCTACTTTACATAATATAAAATCTACATATCACTAACAACCCCACTACTATACATTATAACCTAGTCTACTTTACATAATATAACATCTACATATCACTAACAACCCACTACTATACATTATAACCTAGTCTACTTTACATAATATAAAATCTACATATCACTAACAACCCCACTACTATACATTATAACCTAGTCTACTTTACATAATATAACATCTACATATCACTAACAACCCACTACTATACATTATAACCTAGTCTACTTTACATAATATAAAATCTACATATCACTAACAACCCACTACTATACATTATAACCTAGCCTACTTTACATAATATAAAATCTACATATCACTAATAAGTCTACTTTACATAATATAACATCTACATATCACTAATAACCCACTACTATACATTATAACCTAGTCTACTTTACATAATATAAAATCTACATATCACTAACAACCCCACTACTATACATTATAACCTAGCCTACTTTACATAATATAACATCTACATATCACTAACAACCCACTACTATACATTATAACCTAGTCTACTTTACATAATATAAAATCTACATATCACTAACAACCCCACTACTATACATTATAACCTAGTCTACTTTACATAATATAAAATCTACATATCACTAACATCCCACTACTATACATTATAACCTAGTCTACTTTACATAATATAAAATCTACATATCACTAACAACCCCACTACTATACATTATAACCTAGTCTACTTTACATAATATAACATATCACTAACAACCCACTACTATACATTATAACCTAGTCTACTTTACATAATATAAAATATCTTACTTGTTGCATAAAACCTTTCTGAATGGATCAATGATTTCCCCCTCAGATCAATCATATCCGTTTTAGCCCTTCTGTCTACATTCTCAGATACATTTATAAAATATCAGATTGAAAGACAATAAAAAGCCACTTTTGATTAATACAAATAAGTGTGAGACATGGCCTTGTGTTGCTGTACTGTCTATAACTACCTTAACAAACAGTGACTTATTATTATTATTATTATTGTTGCTGTACTGTCTATAACTACCTTAACAAACAGTGACTTATTATTATTATTATTGTTGTTGCTGTACTGTCTATAACTACCTTAACAAACAGTGACTTATTATTATTATTATTGTTGCTGTACTGTCTATAACTACCTTAACAAACAGTGACTTATTATTATTATTATTATTGTTGCTGTACTGTCTATAACTACCTTAACAAACAGTGACTTATTATTATTATTATTATTATTATTATTGTTGCTGTACTGTCTATAACTACCTTAACAAACAGTGACTTATTATTATTATTATTATTATTATTGTTGCTGTACTGTCTATAACTACCTTAACAAACAGTGACTTATTATTATTATTATTATTATTATTGTTGCTGTACTGTCTATAACTACCTTAACAAACAGTGACTTATTATTATTATTATTATTATTATTGTTGGTGTACTGTCTAGAACTACCTTAATAAACAGTGACTTATTATTATTATTATTGTTACTGTACTGTCTATAACTACCTTAACAAACAGTGACTTATTATTATTATTATTATTGTTGCTGTACTGTCTATAACTACCTTAACAAACAGTGACTTATTATTATTATTATTATTGTTATTATTGTTGCTGTACTGTCTATAACTACCTTAACAAACAGTGACTTATTATTATTATTATTATTGTTTATTACCTTAATAAACAGTGACTTATTATTATTATTATTATTGTTGCTGTACTGTCTATAACTACCTTAACAAACAGTGACTTATTATTATTATTATTATTATTATTATTATTATTGTTGCTGTACTGTCTAGAACTACCTTAACAAACAGTGACTTATTATTATTATTATTATTATTATTATTATTATTGTTGCTGTACTGTCTATAACTACCTTAATAAACAGTGACTTATTATTATTATTATTGTTGCTGTACTGTCTATAACTACCTTAACAAACAGTGACTTATTATTATTATTATTATTATTATTATTGTTGCTGTACTGTCTAGAACTACCTTAACAAACAGTGACTTATTATTATTATTATTATTATTATTATTATTATTATTGCTGTACTGTCTATAACTACCTTAACAAACAGTGACTTATTATTATTATTGTTGCTGTACTGTCTATAACTACCTTAACAAACAGTGACTTATTATTATTATTATTGTTGTTGTTGTACTGTCTATAACTACCTTAACAAACAGTGACTTATTATTATTATTATTATTATTGTTGCTGTACTGTCTAGAACTACCTTAACAAACAGTGACTTATTATTATTATTATTATTATTATTATTATTATTGTTGTTGTTGTACTGTCTATAACTACCTTAACAAACAGTGACTTATTATTATTATTATTATTGTTGCTGTACTGTCTATAACTACCTTAACAAACAGTGACTTATTATTATTATTATTATTGTTGTTGTACTGTCTATAACTACCTTAACAAACAGTGACTTATTATTATTATTACAGACAGTTGCCATGGAGATGAAATGTCACTACATTAAATCACCTGACTGTTTCTATGTCTGTTAGTAAATGTTTTATTTCTCAAAGAGTTAAATGAATAAATGAGAACAATTGGCATTCAAAAATTACTGTGTTAACCACAACCAACATGTTGGATCTCTGTTTAGTTGTCACTGTGTTAACCACAACCAACATGTTGGATCTCTGTTTAGTTGTCTCTGTGTTAACCACAACCAACATGTTGTATCTCTGTTTAGTTGTCACTGTGTTAACCACAACCAACATGTTGGATCTCTGTTTAGTTGTCACTGTGTTAACCACAACCAACATGTTGGATCTCTGTTTAGTTGTCACTGTGTTAACCACAACCAACATGTTGGATCTCTGTTTAGTTGTCTCTGTGTTAACCACAACCAACATGTTGGATCTCTGTTTAGTTGTCTCTGTGTTAACCACAACCAACATGTTGGATCTCTGTTTAGTTGTCACTGTGTTAACCACAACCAACATGTTGGATCTCTGTTTAGTTGTCACTGTGTTAACCACAACCAACATGTTGGATCTCTGTTTAGTTGTCACTGTGTTAACCACAACCAACATGTTGGATCTCTGTTTAGTTGTCACTGTGTTAACCACAACCAACATGCTGGATCTCTGTTTAGTTGTTACTGTGTTAACCACAACCAACATGCTGGATCTCTGTTTAGTTGTCACTGTGTTAACCACAACCAACATGTTGGATCTCTGTTTAGTTGTCACTGTGTTAACCACAACCAACATGTTGGATCTCTGTTTAGTTGTCACTGTGTTAACCACAACCAACATGTTGGATCTCTGTTTAGTTGTCACTGTGTTAAACACAACCAACATGTTGGATCTCTGTTTAGTTGTCACTGTGTTAACCACAACCAACATGTTGGATCTCTGTTTAGTTGTCACTGTGTTAACCACAACCAACATGCTGGATCTCTGTTTAGTTGACACTGTGTTAACCACAACCAACATGTTGGATCTCTGTTTAGTTGTCACTGTGTTAACCACAACCATCATGTTGGATCTCTGTTTAGGGGACAGTTCTCTAAAATGAGTCTCTCTGGAGCGAAAAAGGAGGGGGGCCCTGCCTCTGAAACGAGACTCTCTGGGGAACATGACACCAAAGCTAAGAGGTGAGATTACAATGTTGTTTGTTTCTAAAACGTGTTTCCACAATTTTTTCACATTTGTTATTTATCAGACAGTATTGCTCAGGGGAACCTTATCTGTAAAATATTGTTGTTCTAACATTTTAATTCATGGATTTTTGTGTATGAATTTTTGTTTTTCAAAAAGCTATTTAGCTGGAATGGAATGTTTGTATCCTGTATATTAGACTGTGATATGTGGTTGTCTCACCAGCACACACACGCACACACACACACGCACATACATACACATATACACACACACACACACACACCTCTATAAAATGTTAGCATGACACAATCATTGAGCCTCTTAATTATTATCTAATATGTTGGCAGCAAAACTTTATAGTGTTTATTCTGATCGTTGTTACAAGCTGAATTCTGACAATATATCCGTTATATCAACACACTCTTCACTCCTGTTGAAACCAAAAAGGGTTCTATCTTCCTACAATATACAGAACCACTAGAGTTCTATATAGAACCCTTTATAGGAGGTTAGGAAGTGTCTGAGTATACAGTATATATAGAATATATATAGAACCCTTTATAGGAGGTTAGGAAGTGTCTGAGTATACAGTATATATAGAATATATATAGAACCCTTTATAGGAGGTTAGGAAGTGTCTGAGTATACAGTATATATAGAATATATATAGAACCCTTTATAGGAGGTTAGGAAGTGTCTGAGTATACAGTATATATAGAATATATATAGAACCCTTTATAGGAGGTTAGGAAGTGTCTGAGTATACAGTATATATAGAATATATATAGAACCCTTTATAGGAGGTTAGGAAGTGTCTGAGTATACAGTATATATAGAATATATATAGAACCCTTTATAGGAGGTTAGGAAGTGTCTGAGTATACAGTATATATAGAATATATATAGAACCCTTTATAGGAGGTTAGGAAGTGTCAGAGTATACAGTATATATAGAATATATATAGAACCCTTTATAGGAGGTTAGGAAGTGTCAGAGTATACAGTATATATAGAATATATATAGAACCCTTTATAGGAGGTTAGGAAGTGTGTAACGGTTCTCTTGTGGTGAAGGAGAGTCGGACCAAAATGCAGCGTGATGATGATTCATGATATTTTAATGAAGGAAAAAACTATACATGAAGAAAATAGAAAATAATGAAATGTGAAAACCGAAACAGCCCTATCTGATGCAAACACAAAGACAGGAACAATCACCCACAAAACACTCAAAGAATATGGCTGCCTAAATATGGTTCCCAATCAGAGACAACGATAATCACCTGCCTCTGATTAAGAACCTCCTCAGGCAACCATAGACTTTCCTAGACAACCCTACTCAGCCACAATCCCGATACCTACTAAAACCCCAATACAAAAACACACCACAAAATAAACCCATGTCACACCCTGGCCTGACCAAATAAATAAAGAAAACACAAAATACTAAGACCAGGGCGTGACAAAGTGTCTGACTATACAGTATATATAGAATATATATAGAACCCTTTATAGGAGGTAAGGAAGTGTCTGAGTATACAGTATATATAGAATATATATTGGTCAGAACTCTAGAGGTTCTTCTTCACTGAATTGATCTTCATTATATCCAAACACACTGGTGGTCAGGGAGGCATCTCTTTGTTTCAACGATGGTCCACGTCAACTCTGGCATTAGAATACATACATTACAATACAATACAATACAATACATTACAATACATACATTACAATACATTACAATACATTACAATACATACATTACATTACAATACATACATTACAATACATACATTACAATACATTACAATACAATACATTACAATACAATACATTACAATACAATACATTACAATACAATACATTACATTACATTACAATACAATACAATACAATACATTACAATACAATACATTACATTACATTACAATACAATACAATACAATACATACATTACAATACAATACAATACAATACAATACAATACATACATTACAATACATTACAATACAATACATTACAATACATACATTACAATACAATACATTACAATACATTACAATACATTACAATATATTACAATACATTACATTACAATACATTACATTACAATATATTACAATACAATACATTACATTACAATACATTACATTACAATATATTACAATACATTACATTACATTACAATACATACATTACAATACATTACAATACATTACAATATATTACAATACAATACAATACATTACAATATATTACAATACATTACATTACATTACAATACATACATTACAATACAATACAATACAATACAATACATTACAATACATTACAATATATTACAATACATTACAATACATTACAATACATTACAATATATTACAATACATTACAATACAATACATTACATTACAATATATTACAATACATTACAATACAATACATTACAATATATTACAATACAATACAATACATACATTACAATACAATATATTACAATACAATACATTACAATATATTACAATACATTACAATACAATACATACATTACAATACAATACATACATTACAATACAATACAATACAATACATACAATACAATACATACATTACAATACATTACAATACAATACAATACATACATTACAATACAATACAATACATTACAATACAATACAATACATTACAATACAATACAATACAATACAATACAATACATTACAATACAATACAATACATACATTACAATACATTACAATACATTACAATACAATACAATACAATACAATACAATACATTACAATACAATACATTACAATATATTACAATACATTACATCACATTACATTACAATACGATACATTACAATACAATACATTACAATACATTACATTACAATACAATACAATACAATACATTACATACATTACAATACAATACCTACATTACAATACAATACATACATTACAATACAACCTTGACCATTAGTTACAGCAAACAACAAACATGTCTCTTCTGCTCCGTTCTTAATCCCTCCTCTCTTCACTAGATGGACGGTAACTTTAGTGTTTAACCCCTCCTCTCTTCACTAGATGGCCGGTAACTTTAGTGTTTAACCCCTCCTCTCTTCACTAGATGGACGGTAACTTTAGTGTTTAACCCCTCCTCTCTTCACTAGATGGACGGTAACTTTAGTGTTTAACCCCTCCTCTCTTCACTAGATGGACGGTAACTTTAGTGTTTAACCCCTCCTCTCTTCACTAGATGGACGGTAACTTTAGTGTTTAACCCCTCCTCTCTTCACTAGATGGACGGTAACTTTAGTGTATAACCCCTCCTCTCTTCACTAGATGGACGGTAACTTTAGTGTTTAACCCCTCCTCTCTTCACTAGATGGACGGTAACTTTAGTGTTTAACCCCTCCTCTCTTCACTAGATGGACAGTAACTTTAGTGTTTAACCCCTCCTCTCTTCACTAGATGGACAGTAAACTTCAGTGTTTAACCCCTCCTCTCTTCACTAGATGGACAGTAAACTTTAGTGTTTAACCCTTATGTGTCCAAGGACCAAACTTTTGAATATTATTTTCGGTGCACCTCAAGTAGGCTGGAAACATGACATTTACAACAACGTTTTTTTTCTGATAACTAGTTAATTGCATCCGCCATGGAGCCCAGTTTCATAATATTATGTTATGTTATATAGTAATCGCTATAAAACAGGCCTTATTTTAGGTAATTCTTCTCCCTGCCAGCTCCTATTAGTTCTATTGAGCTCCGTGGAATCAAGTCACCTTCTGAACGTTCTATTCCCAGCTCATTGTTCTGCGTCACAATGGCAGCTTCACTATTGTATCAATGACACCTGCTGGCATTAAGCTTCAACTCTGACGTCAGGTTACTTATTATCAACAGGGTTACAGCTATTTGGTGAGCGTGATCAATGTTCGCCTGGATACACGTTGTGGTGACCCACAGTGCTAAACCTTAAATCTTTTCTGGTCATGGTTTACCATATTTGTTTTCAGAAAAAGGTATACCACCTAACTAAAACGAATGTCCCTGTCCTCTTTTTCAAGATAAGGCCAATTTAAACAGCCAGAAGAACTTTTTAAAATGAAGAAACATCACTTTTTTTTATGACTTGTTTCTAAATGGCTGCTGGGTAATTTGATAGCATCGAAATGTTCGTTCGTAGACATCGGATTGAGTGAAAGCTGCGCAGTTTCACTGAGTTAGAAAACAAATGGACAGGTGTAGCTCACTGATTTGTAGATCTGACGCAGATGCTACCTCAGATTATGAGCCTAGCAGGTGTCGTGATTGAGTTATGTAGTACCCACAGAAGGCCACAGGGAGGAGCAAGAGACCTATAAACCCATAATGTTTTTACCTTAAAAACCCTGAACCTAACAATCAAATCAAATGTATTTATAAAGCCCTTTTTACATCAGCATCTAACCCTACATATTACCTATTTTAGCATTAACATTAACCCTAATTATTTTAGAAACTGTTTTAGTAATAATATTATGTTAGTAAATACCATTATAGTACTAAATAGCACTGATTATTTTGTTAATCAAAACCTGTCTCAGCATTTTGCTGTTTTTGTTTTGTTATTTTATTATATTTATTATTGCAAGGCTGAACACTTGATCAACAAGCCACGTGTTTTATTTTTCAAATGTGGTTTGAACTGGGTGACCTGGAAACCTCTATGTGAAAGTCTAGCAATTGGCGTGTGATAGTTGGGGCAGGTTAGAGATCTAAGGAATTAACCAGAAAAATTCACTTTATTTCTCAGCTGCCCCACCAATGTCTGTAAATAAATAACTTTTAATTGCAAAATGTCCAATAGATGGCAGCATATGACCACAAAGCATCACTTATAGGCTACAAGCAGCAATATGATTGACATAAAATAGCATGCAACCACAGACTATATGTCCCATGCTTTTCTAAAATGGTCTCATGACTTTAGTTAGCTGTATATCTCCTATTAGGGCTGTGTTGCTTTTGGGAGAGAAAAACAAGTGACTATAGCAGGTATTGAATCCCAGGTAAATAATCACTAGTCAAAACCTCAACCTTAGTATAGATTCATTATAAAAATCACCTTAATATCTGATATTGCTTATAAACAACCTCGGAATAGAAAAGACAGAGTGGGACTTCCAGCCCGTCAATAAATGACATCATGCAACCCAGCAGTTAGCAAATAGCACATTTTACACATGGATTCAAACCAGCCACCTTTAGGCCACAGGTCCAACTCCTTAGCCACTGGGTGAAAACCTGAGTTAATCTTGGGGAATAAGCCTGATACATGGTATCACTTGTTATTCATAATTATTACACATAAATTATTGCCAAAAGCACAAGACATATATTATTAATGGATTGATCATATCAAATATCAAAACATTATTTTTATCTGCTCCAAAACAATTACATGTTGTGCAGAAACCACTGACTCACTGCATTATTCTATAGTATTATCAAGACACCTGCTGTTAACTCTTAACTACTTAGGACACCTGCTGTTAACTCTTAACTACTTAGGACACCTGCTGTTAACTCTTAACTACTTAGGACACCTGCTGTTAACTCTTAACTACTTAGGACACCTGCTGTTAACTCTTAACTACTTAGGACACCTGCTGTTAACTCATAACTACTTAGGACACCTGCTGTTAACTCTTAACTACTTAGGACACCTGCTGTTAACTCATAACTACTTAGGACAGCTCACGAGGTGTCATAAATTTCTGCCAACTAGGTGGGACTAGAGACTTCATAAATAGCTTTAATTTATACCCATAAGTGTAAAATGTCTTTATTCTCAGCACTTATAAGACCAATGTTCTACTCTGAGACACTTTGGCGATATGGACCCAGATCTCAAAATATTGTTATAAAAAAACATAGAATGTTTGTTTTACATAATAATAAATAATTAATATTACTAATGTAACCCACTGTAAAGACTGGGTTCAGTTGATTGTGTTGCACTGCTCATGTCCGCGTCCCCGTACAGAACCGTCCGCGTCCCCGTACAGAACCGTCCGCGTCCCCGTACAGAACTGTCCGCGTCCACGTTCGGTGTGGCGCCAAGGATATTGTCCGGTTACGCGCAGAGTGGACTGAGGTGATCTTGGGGAATAACGACGGTGTTTGTTACAGTGTTGAGACACCGAAGTTTACTGTTCAATTTGCTTTTTTCTTTACGGTCAGGGACAGTATGAGTGTAGCCAGATCCTTTTCACTCTCTATCCTTGTTTCAATTTGTGGTTCACCGGATTCATCATCGAGACGAGGGACAGACAAACGACCTGCTAACTAACCAGCAGCATCCTAGTTATCCTAGCTAGTCGGTACAGCTCGGTAAGTTAGCTAGCTACTCTACCAGCAGCATCCTAGTTATCCTAGCTAGTCGGTACAGCTCGGTAAGCTAGCTAGCTACTCTACCAGCAGCATCCTAGTTACCATAGCTACCACTACATCATCACCGGCTGTCTGCATTTCTTGTGGACCGATGGAGCTCCCCGGTTGTTTCTTCCACCTGTTAAATCCCGGTGAGGCTTCTCCCTCTCTCGTTGACGGATGCTGGCTACCTCTGTCCGGTTCTCCTCTCTTCACTAGATGGACGGTAACTTTAGTGTTTAAACCTCTGTGTCCAAGGACCGAACTTTTGAATATTATTTTCAGGGCGCCTCAATAGCAGGTATTGAACCCCGGGTAAATAATCACTAGTCAGAACCTCAACCTCAGTATACATTCATTATAAAAATCACCTTAATATCTGATATTGCTTATAAACAACCTCGGAATAGAAAAGACAGAGTGGGACTTCCAGCCCGTCAATAAATGACATCATGCAACCCAGCAGTTAGCAAATAGCACATTTTACACATGGATTCAAACCAGCCACCTTTAGGCCACAGGTCCAACTCCTTAGCCACTGGGTGAAAACCTGAGTTAATCTTGGGGAATAAGCCTGATACATGGTATCACTTGTTATTCATAATTATTACACATAAATCATTGCCAAAAGCACAAGACATATATTATTAATGGATTGATCATATCAAATATCAAAACATTATTTTTATCTGCTCCAAAACAATTACATGTTGTGCAGAAACCACTGACTCACTGCATTATTCTATAGTATTATCAAGACACCTGCTGTTAACTCTTAACTACTTAGGACACCTGCTGTTAACTCTTAACTACTTAGGACACCTGCTGTTAACTCTTAACTACTTAGGACACCTGCTGTTAACTCTTAACTACTTAGGACACCTGCTGTTAACTCATAACTACTTAGGACACCTGCTGTTAACTCTTAACTACTTAGGACACCTGCTGTTAACTCATAACTACTTAGGACAGCTCACGAGGTGTCATAAATTTCTGCCAACTAGGTGGGACTAGAGACTTCATAAATAGCTTTAATTTATACCCATAAGTGTAAAATGTCTTTATTCTCAGCACTTATACGACCAATTTTCTCCTCTGAGACAGTTTGGCGATATGGACCCAGATCTCAAAATATTGTTATAAAAAAACATAGAATGTTTGTTTTACATAATAATAAATAATTAATATTACTAATGTAACCCACTGTAAAGACTGGGTTCAGTTGATTGTGTTGCACTGCTCATGTCCGCGTTCTGGAACTGTCCGCGTCCCGTACAGAACCGTCCGCGTCCCGTACAGAACCGTCCGCGTCCCCGTACAGAACTGTCCGCGTCCACGTTCGGTGTGGCGCCAAGGATATTGTCCGGTTACGCGCAGAGTGGACTGAGGTGATCTTGGGGAATAACGACGGTGTTTGTTACAGTGTTGAGACACCGAAGTTTACTGTTCAATTTGCTTTTTTCTTTACGGTCAGGGACAGTATGAGTGTAGCCAGATCCTTTTCACTCTCTATCCTTGTTTCAATTTGTGGTTCACCGGATTCATCATCGAGACGAGGGACAGACAAACGACCTGCTAACTAACCAGCAGCATCCTAGTTATCCTAGCTAGTCGGTACAGCTCGGTAAGTTAGCTAGCTACTCTACCAGCAGCATCCTAGTTATCCTAGCTAGTCGGTACAGCTCGGTAAGCTAGCTAGCTACTCTACCAGCAGCATCCTAGTTACCATAGCTACCACTACATCATCACCGGCTGTCTGCATTTCTTGTGGACGGATGGAGCTCCCCGGTTGTTTCTTCCACCTGTTAAATCCCGGTGAGGCTTCTCCTCCCTCTCTCGTTGACGGATGCTGGCTACCTCTGTCCGGTTCTCCTCTCTTCACTAGATGGACGGTAACTTTAGTGTTTAAACCTCTGTGTCCAAGGACCGAACTTTTGAATATTATTTTCAGGGCGCCTCAATAGCAGGTATTGAACCCCGGGTAAATAATCACTAGTCAGAACCTCAACCTCAGTATACATTCATTATAAAAATCATCTTAATATCTGATATTGTGAGTAAACTACCTCGAGAGTGCGTCTTCCAGCCCTCCAATTAATTACATAATTCAACCCTCCCGGTTAGTAAATGTACCTCAACATCCCCCGGAGAAGGCAGAGTAACGACACCAGCCTTTTAGCGGGGCTGACAGACTGACTACAACGGTCGCGTCGCTAAATGAATTTCGTTATTAAAAATGACACACTGCTCGCGCGCGCCAACGACCGTCTAGAAGTCAGTTCTATTTGTGACGCAGTTCGCGCTGCATCTCATTGGTTTATAGAAGCAGGTACCCACATGCCAACTCCTCATTTAACAAAAAAACATAACTTAACATTAACTTAACTTCTTTAAACAATAAAAGCTCATTTACGAACTTTTCTGAAAATTGATATATAGCGTTATGGAATGAAACTCTTCTTATGTTTCCCCATCTGAGCTCAGAGTAGATGAGAGATGTAATGTTTGTCTCTGTTGTGTTGAAGACCAATCCAGCAGGAGAGACCAGCCTCCCCTGTTCCCAGCTGTGTGTCCATGAAGAGTGACTGGTCTATGGATCTACCTATGAAGTTTGGAGAGGGAGACTTTTCTACTGAACAAAGGTAAGAAGAACTCATGGGTCCTGGTCAGTGAGTTAAACAACACTGTCTCTAGTCATTTCTCCTCCCATTTTCCCATTTATTGTTGTTGTTTTCATAATCCATAGGCTAATCCTTTTGTCCATTTTCATAGTCCTAAAACAATATTAAACAAACACAACATTCCCTCCCTGTGTGTGTGTGTGTGTGTGTGTGTGTGTGTGTGTGTGTGTGTGTGTGTGTGTGTGTGTGTGCACGCTCCCTGGGTGAGGAGATGTAACCTCCATCCTGATTGCCTAGTCACATTTTCCCCTAACTACATGTACATATTACCTCAACTACCTGGTACCCTGCACATTGACTCAGTACTGGTACTCCTTATAGTCTCATTATTACCTCAACTACCTGGTACCCCTGCACATTGACTCAGTACTGGTTCTCCTTATAGTCTCATTATTACCTCAACAACCTGGTACCCTGCACATTGACTCAGTACTGGTACTCCTTATAGCCTCATTATTACCTCAACTACCTGGTACCCTGCACATTGACTCAGTACTGGTACTCCTTATAGTCTCATTATTGCCTCAACTACCTGGTACCCTGCACATTGACTCAGTACTGGTACTCCTTATAGTCTCATTATTGCCTCAACTACCTGGTACCCTGCACATTGACTCAGTACTGCTACTCCTTATAGTCTCAGTATTACCTCAACTACCTGGTACCCTGCACATTGACTCAGTACTGGTACTCCTTATAGTCTATTTATTACCTCAACTACCTGGTAACCTCATTATTACCTCAACTACCTGGTACCCTGCACATTGACTCAGTACTGGTATTCCTTATAGTCTCATTATTACCTCAACTACCTGGTACCCTGCACATTGACTCAGTACTGGTACTCCTTATAGTCTCATTATTGCCTCAACTACCTGGTACCCTGCACATTGACTCAGTACTGCTACTCCTTATAGTCTCAGTATTACCTCAACTACCTGGTACCCTGCACATTGACTCAGTACTGGTACTCCTTATAGTCTATTTATTACCTCAACTACCTGGTAACCTCATTATTACCTCAACTACCTGGTACCCTGCACATTTACTCAGTACTGGTATTCCTTATAGTCTCATTATTACCTCAACTACCTGGTACCCTGCACATTGACTCAGTACTGGTACTCCTTATAGTCTCATTATTACCTCAACTACCTGGTACCCTGCACATTGACTCAGTACTGGTACTCCTTATAGTCTCATTATTACCTCAACTACCTGGTACCCTGCACATTGACTCAGTACTGGTTCTCCTTATAGTCTCATTATTACCTCAACTACCTGGTACCCTGCACATTGACTCAGTACTGGTACTCCTTATAGTCTCATTATTACCTCAACTACCTGGTACCCTGCACATTGACTCAGTACTGGTTCTCTTATAGTCTCATTATTACCTCAACTACGTGGTACCCTGCACATTGACTCAGTACTGGTACTCCTTATAGTCTCATTATTACCTCAACTACCTGGTACCCTGCACATTGACTCAGTACTGGTACTCCTTATAGTCTCATTATTACCTCAACTACCTGGTACCCCTGCACATTGACTCAGTACTGGTTCTCCTTATAGTCTCATTATTACCTCAACTACCTGGTACCCTGCACATTGACTCAGTACTGGTACTCCTTATAGTCTCATTATTACCTCAACTACCTGGTACCCTGCACATTGACTCAGTACTGGTACTCCTTATAGTCTATTTATTACCTCAACTACCTGGTAACCTCATTATTACCTCAACTACCTGGTACCCTGCACATTTACTCAGTACTGGTACTCCTTATAGTCTCATTATTACCTCAACTACCTGGTACCCTGCACATTGACTCAGTACTGGTACTCCTTATAGTCTATTTATTACCTCAACTACCTGGTAACCTCATTATTACCTCAACTACCTGATACCCTGCACATTGACTCAGTACTGGTATTCCTTATAGTCTCATTATTACCTCAACTACCTGGTACCCTGCACATTGACTCAGTACTGGTACTCCTTATAGTCTCATTATTACCTCAACTACCTGGTACCCCTGCACATTGACTCAGTACTGGTTCTCCTTATAGTCTCATTATTACCTCAACTACCTGGTACCCTGCACATTGACTCAGTACTGGTTCTCCTTATAGTCTCATTATTACCTCAACAACCTGGTACCCTGCACATTGACTCAGTACTGGTACTCCTTATAGCCTCATTATTACCTCAACTACCTGGTACCCTGCACATTGACTCAGTACTGGTACTCCTTATAGTCTCATTATTGCCTCAACTACCTGGTACCCTGCACATTGACTCAGTACTGGTACTCCTTATAGTCTCATTATTGCCTCAACTACCTGGTACCCTGCACATTGACTCAGTACTGCTACTCCTTATAGTCTCAGTATTACCTCAACTACCTGGTACCCTGCACATTGACTCAGTACTGGTACTCCTTATAGTCTATTTATTACCTCAACTACCTGGTAACCTCATTATTACCTCAACTACCTGGTACCCTGCACATTGACTCAGTACTGGTACTCCTTATAGTCTCATTATTGCCTCAACTACCTGGTACCCTGCACATTGACTCAGTACTGGTACTCCTTATAGTCTCATTATTGCCTCAACTACCTGGTACCCTGCACATTGACTCAGTACTGCTACTCCTTATAGTCTCAGTATTACCTCAACTACCTGGTACCCTGCACATTGACTCAGTACTGGTACTCCTTATAGTCTATTTATTACCTCAACTACCTGGTAACCTCATTATTACCTCAACTACCTGGTACCCTGCACATTTACTCAGTACTGGTATTCCTTATAGTCTCATTATTACCTCAACTACCTGGTACCCTGCACATTGACTCAGTACTGGTACTCCTTATAGTCTCATTATTGCCTCAACTACCTGGTACCCTGCACATTGACTCAGTACTGCTACTCCTTATAGTCTCAGTATTACCTCAACTACCTGGTACCCTGCACATTGACTCAGTACTGGTACTCCTTATAGTCTATTTATTACCTCAACTACCTGGTAACCTCATTATTACCTCAACTACCTGGTACCCTGCACATTTACTCAGTACTGGTATTCCTTATAGTCTCATTATTACCTCAACTACCTGGTACCCTGCACATTGACTCAGTACTGGTACTCCTTATAGTCTCATTATTACCTCAACTACCTGGTACCCTGCACATTGACTCAGTACTGGTACTCCTTATAGTCTCATTATTACCTCAACTACCTGGTACCCTGCACATTGACTCAGTACTGGTACTCCTTATAGTCTCATTATTACCTCAACTACCTGGTACCCTGCACATTGACTCAGTACTGGTTCTCCTTATAGTCTCATTATTACCTCAACTACCTGGTACCCTGCACATTGACTCAGTACTGGTACTCCTTATAGTCTCATTATTACCTCAACTACCTGGTACCCTGCACATTGACTCAGTACTGGTACTCCTTATAGTCTCATTATTACCTCAACTACCTGGTACCCCTGCACATTGACTCAGTACTGGTTCTCCTTATAGTCTCATTATTACCTCAACTACCTGGTACCCTGCACATTGACTCAGTACTGGTACTCCTTATAGTCTCATTATTACCTCAACTACCTGGTACCCTGCACATTGACTCAGTACTGGTACTCCTTATAGTCTATTTATTACCTCAACTACCTGGTAACCTCATTATTACCTCAACTACCTGGTACCCTGCACATTTACTCAGTACTGGTACTCCTTATAGTCTCATTATTACCTCAACTACCTGGTACCCTGCACATTGACTCAGTACTGGTACTCCTTATAGTCTATTTATTACCTCAACTACCTGGTAACCTCATTATTACCTCAACTACCTGATACCCTGCACATTGACTCAGTACTGGTATTCCTTATAGTCTCATTATTACCTCAACTACCTGGTACCCTGCACATTGACTCAGTACTGGTACTCCTTATAGTCTCATTATTACCTCAACTACCTGGTACCCCTGCACATTGACTCAGTACTGGTTCTCCTTATAGTCTCATTATTACCTCAACTACCTGGTACCCTGCACATTGACTCAGTACTGGTTCTCCTTATAGTCTCATTATTACCTCAACAACCTGGTACCCTGCACATTGACTCAGTACTGGTACTCCTTATAGCCTCATTATTACCTCAACTACCTGGTACCCTGCACATTGACTCAGTACTGGTACTCCTTATAGTCTCATTATTGCCTCAACTACCTGGTACCCTGCACATTGACTCAGTACTGGTACTCCTTATAGTCTCATTATTGCCTCAACTACCTGGTACCCTGCACATTGACTCAGTACTGCTACTCCTTATAGTCTCAGTATTACCTCAACTACCTGGTACCCTGCACATTGACTCAGTACTGGTACTCCTTATAGTCTATTTATTACCTCAACTACCTGGTAACCTCATTATTACCTCAACTACCTGGTACCCTGCACATTTACTCAGTACTGGTATTCCTTATAGTCTCATTATTACCTCAACTACCTGGTACCCTGCACATTGACTCAGTACTGGTACTCCTTATAGTCTCATTATTGCCTCAACTACCTGGTACCCTGCACATTGACTCAGTACTGCTACTCCTTATAGTCTCAGTATTACCTCAACTACCTGGTACCCTGCACATTGACTCAGTACTGGTACTCCTTATAGTCTATTTATTACCTCAACTACCTGGTAACCTCATTATTACCTCAACTACCTGGTACCCTGCACATTTACTCAGTACTGGTATTCCTTATAGTCTCATTATTACCTCAACTACCTGGTACCCTGCACATTGACTCAGTACTGGTACTCCTTATAGTCTCATTATTACCTCAACTACCTGGTACCCTGCACATTGACTCAGTACTGGTACTCCTTATAGTCTCATTATTACCTCAACTACCTGGTACCCTGCACATTGACTCAGTACTGGTTCTCCTTATAGTCTCATTATTACCTCAACTACCTGGTACCCTGCACATTGACTCAGTACTGGTACTCCTTATAGTCTCATTATTACCTCAACTACCTGGTACCCTGCACATTGACTCAGTACTGGTTCTCCTTATAGTCTCATTATTACCTCAACTACCTGGTACCCTGCACATTGACTCAGTACTGGTACTCCTTATAGTCTCATTATTACCTCAACTACCTGGTACCCTGCACATTGACTCAGTACTGGTACTCCTTATAGTCTCATTATTACCTCAACTACCTGGTACCCCTGCACATTGACTCAGTACTGGTTCTCCTTATAGTCTCATTATTACCTCAACTACCTGGTACCCTGCACATTGACTCAGTACTGGTACTCCTTATAGTCTCATTATTACCTCAACTACCTGGTACCCTGCACATTGACTCAGTACTGGTACTCCTTATAGTCTATTTATTACCTCAACTACCTGGTAACCTCATTATTACCTCAACTACCTGGTACCCTGCACATTTACTCAGTACTGGTACTCCTTATAGTCTCATTATTACCTCAACTACCTGGTACCCTGCACATTGACTCAGTACTGGTACTCCTTATAGTCTATTTATTACCTCAACTACCTGGTAACCTCATTATTACCTCAACTACCTGATACCCTGCACATTGACTCAGTACTGGTACTCCTTATAGTCTCATTATTACCTCAACTACCTGGTACCCTGCACATTGACTCAGTACTGGTACTCCTTATAGTCTATTTATTACCTCAACTACCTGGTAACCTCATTATTACCTCAACTACCTGGTACCCTGCACATTGACTCAGTACTGGTACTCCTTATAGTCTCATTATTACCTCAACTACCTGGAACCCTGCACATTGACTCAGTACTGGTTCTCCTTATAGTCTCATTACTACCTCAACTACCTGGTACCCTGCACATTGACTCAGTACTGGTTCTCCTTATAGTCTCATTATTACCTCAACTACATGGTACCCTGCACATTGACTCAGTACTGGTAATCCTTATAGCCTCATTATTCCGGTCGGTAACATTTGAGAGTGAGGCAAATATATAGCATTTTGCGGAAAAAAAACATGATTATTTGTCTCTCTGAAATGAAGACATCAAGTGATTTTAAACAAATACATATCTGTCATTGAACAACCCCATGATTAGATAGTGAACAACCCCATGATTAGATAGTGAACAACCCCATGATTAGATAGTGAACAATCCCATGATTAGATAGTGAACAACCCCATGATTAGATAGTGAACAACCCCATGATTAGATAGTGAACAACCCCATGATTAGATAGTGAACAACCCCATGATTAGATAGTGAACAACCCCATGATTAGATAGAGAACAACCCCATGATTAGATAGTGAACAATCCCATGATTAGATAGTGAACAACCCCATGATTAGATAGTGAACAACCCCATGATTAGATAGTGAACAATCCCATGATTAGATAGTGAACAACCCCATGATTAGATAGTGAACAACCCCATGATTAGATAGTGAACAACCCCATGATTAGATAGTGAACAATCCCATGATTAGATAGTGAACAACCCCATGATTAGATAGTGAACAATCCCATGATTAGATAGTGAACAACCCCATGATTAGATAGTGAACAATCCCATAATTAGATAGTGAACAACCCCATGATTAGATAGTGAACAATCCCATGCCATGATTAGATAGAGAAAAAACACACCAATCTCTTTCAGAAATGCTTTGAAGAATAAAAGCTCATTTACTAACATTTCTGAAAAGGGATATATAGTGTTTTGGAATGAAACTCTTATATTTCCCCATCTGAGCTCAGAGAAGATGAGAGATGTAATGTTTGTCTCTGTTGTGTTGAAGACCAATCAAGCAGGAGAGACCAGCCTCCCCTGTTCCCAGCTGTGTGTCCATGAAGAGTGACCAGTCTATGGGTCGTCCTATAATGTTTAGAGAGGGAGACTTTTCTACTGAACAAAGGTAAGAAGAACTCATGGGTCCTGGTCAGTGAGTTAAACAACACTGTCTCTAGTCATTTCTCCTCCCATATTCCCATTTATTGTTGTTGTTTTCATAATCCATTTGCTAATCATATTGTCCATTTCCATAGTCCTAAAACAATATTAAACAAACACAACATTCCCTGTGTGTGTGTGTGTGTGTGTGTGTGTGTGTGTACACGCTCCCTGGGTGAAGAGATGTAACCTCCATCCTGATTGCCTAGTCACTTTTTCTCCTAACTACATGTACATATTACCTCAACTACCTGGTACCCTGCACATTGACTCAGTACTGATACTCCTTATAGTCTCATTATTACCTCAACTACCTGGTACCCTGCACATTGACTCAGTACTGGTACTCCTTATAGCCTCATTATTACCTCAACTACCTGGTACCCTGCACATTGACTCAGTACTGGTACTCCTTATAGTCTTATTATTACCTCAACTACCTGGTACCCTGCACATTGACTCAGTACTGGTACTCCTTATAGTCTCATTATTACCTCAACAACCTGGTACCCTGCACATTGACTCAGTACTGGTACTCCTTATAGTCTCATTATTACCTCAACTACCTGGTACCCTGCACATTGACTCAGTACTGGTACTCCTTATAGTCTCATTATTACCTCAACTACCTGGTACCCTGCACATTGACTCAGTACTGGTACTCCTTATAGTCTCATTATTACCTCAACTACCTGGTACCCTGCACATTGACTCAGTACTGGTACTCCTTATAGTCTCATTATTACCTCAACTACCTGGTACCCTGCACATTGACTCAGTACTGGTACTCCTTATAGTCTCATTATTACCTCAACTACCTGGTACCCTGCACATTGACTCAGTACTGGTACTCCTTATAGTCTCATTTTTTAATTTATTTTATTTTATTTCACCTTTATTTAACCAGGTAGGCTAGTTGCGAACAGGTTCTCATTTGCAACTGCGACCTGGCCAAGGTAAAGCATAGCAGTGTGAACAGACAACACAGAGTTACACATGGAGTAAACAATTAACAAGTCAATAACACAGTAGAGAAAAAAGGGGAGTCTATATACAATGTGTGCAAAAGGCATGAGGAGGTAGGCGAATAATTACAATATTGCAGATTAACACTGGAGTGATAAATGATCAGATGGTCATGTACAGGTAGAGATATTGGTGTGCAAAAGAGCAGAAAAGTAAATAAATAAAAACTGTGGGGATGAGGTAGGTGAAAATGGGTGGGCTATTTACCAATAGATTATGTACAGCTGCAGCGATCGGTTAGCTGCTCAGATAGCTGATGTTTGAAGTTGGTGAGGGAGATAATAGTCTCCAACTTCAGCGATTTTTGCAATTCGTTCCAGTCACAGGCAGCAGAGTACTGTAACGAAAGGCGGCCGAATGAGGTGTTGGCTTTAGGGATGATCAATGAGATACACCTGCTGGAGCGCGTGCTACGGATGGGTGTTGCCATCGTGACCAGTGAGCTGAGATAAGGCGGAGCTTTGCCTAGCATGGCCTTGTAGATGACCTGGAGCCAGTGGGTCTGGCGACGAATATGTAGCGAGGGCCAGCCGACTAGAGCATACAAGTCGCAGTGGTGGGTAGTATAAGGTGCTTTAGTGACAAAACGGATGGCACTGTGATAAACTGCATCCAGTTTACTGAGAAGAGTGTTGGAAGCAATTTTGTAGATGACATCGCCGAAGTCGAGGATCGGTAGGATAGTCAGTTTTACTAGGGTAAGCTTGGCAGCGTGAGTGAAGGAGGCTTTGTTGCGGAATAGAAAGCCGACTCTTGATTTGATTTTCGATTGGAGATGTTTGATATGGGTCTGGAAGGAGAGTTTGCAGTCTAGCCAGACACCTAGGTACTTATAGGTGTCCACATATTCAAGGTCGGAACCATCCAGTGTGGTGATGCTAGTCGGGAAGCGGGTGCAGGCAGCGATCGGTTGAAAAGCATGCATTTGGTTTTACTAGCGTTTAAGAGCAGTTGGAGGCCACGGAAGGAGTGTTGTATGGCATTGAAGCTCGATTGGAGGTTAGATAGCACAGTGTCCAATGACGGGCCGAAAGTGTATAGAATGGTGTCGTCTGCGTAGAGGTGGATCAGGGAATCGCCCGCAGCAAGAGCAACATCATTGATATACACAGAGAAAAGAGTCGGCCCGAGAATTGAACCCTGTGGCACCCCCATAGAGACTGCCAGAGGACCGGACAACATGCCCTCCGATTTGACACACTGAACTCTGTCTGCAAAGTAATTGGTGAACCAGGCAAGGCAGTCATCCGAAAAACCGAGGCTACTGAGTCTGCCGATAAGAATATGGTGATTGACAGAGTCGAAAGCCTTGGCAAGGTCGATGAAGACGGCTGCACAGTACTGTCTTTTATCGATGGCGGTTATGATGTCGTTTAGTACCTTGAGTGTGGCTGAGGTGCACCCGTGACCGGCTCGGAAACCAGATTGCATAGCGGAGAAGGTACGGTGGGATTCGAGATGGTCAGTGACCTGTTTGTTGACTTGGCTTTCGAAGACCTTAGATAGGCAGGGCAGAATGGATATATGTCTGTAACAGTTTGGGTCCAGGGTGTCTCCCCCTTTGAAGAGGGGGATGACTGCGGCAGCTTTCCAATCCTTGGGGATTTCAGACGATATGAAAGAGAGGTTGAACAGGCTGGTAATAGGGGTTGCGACAATGGCGGCGGATAGTTTCAGAAATAGAGGGTCCAGATTGTCAAGCCCAGCTGATTTATACGGGTCCAGGTTTTGTAGCTCTTTCAGAACATCTACTATCTGGATTTGGGTAAAGGAGAACCTGGAGAGGCTTGGGCGAGGAGCTGCGGGGGGGCCGGAGCTGTTGGCCGAGGTAGGAGTAGCCAGGCGGAAGGCATGGCCAGCCGTTGAGAAATGCTTGTTGAAGTTTTCGATAATCATGGATTTGTCGGTGGTGACCGTGTTCCCTAGCCTCAGTGCAGTGGGCAGCTGGGAGGAGGTGCTCTTGTTCTCCATGGACTTCACAGTGTCCCAGAACTTTTTGGAGTTGGAGCTACAGGATGCAAACTTCTGCCTGAAGAAGCTGGCCTTAGCTTTCCTGACTGACTGCGTGTATTGGTTCCTGACTTCCCTGAACAGTTGCATATCGCGGGGACAGTTCGATGCTATTGCAGTCCGCCACAGGATGTTTTTGTGCTGGTCGAGGGCAGTCAGGTCTGGAGTGAACCAAGGGCTGTATCTGTTCTTAGTTCTGCATTTTTTGAACGGAGCATGCTTATCTAATATGGTGAGGAAGTTACTCTTAAAGAATGACCAGGCATCCCCAACTGACGGGATGAGGTCAATGTCCTTCCAGGATACCCGGGCCAGGTCGATTAGAAAGGCCTGCTCACAGAAGTGTTTTAGGGAGCGTTTGACAGTGATGAGGGGTGGTCGTTTGACTGCGGCACCGTAGCGGATACAGGCAATGAGGCAGTGGTCGCTGAGATCCTGGTTGAAGACAGCGGAGGTGTATTTGGAGGGCCAGTTGGTCAGGATGACGTCTATGAGGTGCCCTTGCTTACAGAGTTAGGGTTGTACCTGGTGGGTTCCTTGATGATTTGTGTGAGATTGAGGGCATCTAGCTTAGATTGTAGGACTGCCGGGGTGTTAAGCATATCCCAGTTTAGGTCACCTAACAGAACAAACTCAGAAGCTAGATGGGGGGCAATCAATTCACAAATGGTGTCCAGGGCACAGCTGGGAGCTGAGGGGGGTCGGTAGCAGGCGGCAACAGTGAGAGACTTATTTCTGGAGAGAGTAATTTTCAGAATTAGTAGTTCGAACTGTTTGGGTATGGACCTGGAAAGTATGACATTACTTTGCAGGCTATCTCTGCAGTAGACTGCGACTCCTCCCCCTTTGGCAGTTCTATCTTGACGGAAGATGTTATTGTTGGGTATGGAAATCTCTGAATTTTTGGTGGCCTTCCTGAGCCAGGATTCAGACACGGCAAGGACATCAGGGTTAGCAGAGTGTGCTAAAGCAGTGAGTAAAACAAACTTAGGGAGGAGGCTTCTAATGTTGACATGCATGAAACCAAGGCTTTTTCGATCACAGAAGTCAACAAATGAGGGTGCCTGGGGACATGCAGGGCCCGGGTTTACCTCCACATCACCCGCGGAACAGAGAAGGAGTAGTATGAGGGTGCGGCTAAGGGCTATCAAAACTGGTCGCCTAGAGCGTTGGGGACAGAGAATAAGAGGAGCAGGTTTCTGGGCATGGTAGAATATATTCAGGGCATAATGCACAGACAGGGGTATGGTGGGGTGCGGGTACGGCGGAGGTAAGCCCAGGCACTGGGTGATGATGAGAGAGGTTTTATCTCTGGACATGCTGGTTGTAATGGGTGAGGTCACCGCATATGTGGGAGGTGGGACAAAGGAGGTATCAGGGGTGTGAGGAATAGGACTAGGGGCTCCATTGTGAACTAAAACAATGATAACTAACCTGAGCAACAGTATACAAGGCATATTGACATTTGAGAGAGACATACAGCGAGGCATACAGTAAACACAGGTGTTGAATTGGGAAAGCTAGCTAAAACAGTGGGTGAGACAACAGCTAATCAGCTAGCATAACAACAGCAGGTGAGATGGCATTGACTAGGCAACTCGGCCGACAGATAAAACAAACAAGCAGAATGGAGTACCGTGATTAATGGACAGTCCAGCGTGCATCAGCTATGTAGCCAAGTGATCAGAGTCCAGGGGGGCAGCGGTGGATGGGGCAGGGGGGCGGGGCTGGCGAGTGTTATCCAGGTTAAGAAAACTAACAATGACTAAATAGATTGTAGCTAGCTAGCTGGTTAGCTTCTGGAGGTTCTTGAGTGTGTTCTAAAAATAAAGATAATAGTGATTCCGTATCACATAGGGTGAGGCAGGTTTCCGGAAGGTATAAACAATTTTTTTTTAAATCGGGAAGAGAGAGTACATATGGGCCACTGCGTTTTTGGGACGCAGCGATGCAGACGGTTAGCAGGCCTGTGCTAACAAGCTAACAGATTAGCAGGCCGGGGTAAACAAGGTAGTAGTTAGCGGACCTGGGCTAAACAAGCTAGCAGTTAGCATGCCGAACTAGCAAGCAAGGAGATAGCGAGGGCTAGAGAGTTAGCCTTTAGAGGACGTCGCGATGGGGTGAGTCTGTTTATTCCTCTTCATGCAGTGATATCGATAGACCGGTCGTAGTCAAGGTATTGTAGCCCAGGAGTATGCTAGGAGCTCTGGCCGGGCTAGCTTCAAGCTACGTGGGTGGAAACGCTAGCCAGGAGTAATCAACCAGGGATGCTGTTTAGCTCGATAGCTAGTTGCGAGGATCCAGCTGAAGAATGTTCCGTTTGTGGTGGGAATCCGGGGGTAAAAAAATATATATATATAAAAATTAAAAAAAATAGGTCCGTTATGCTCTGGTTAGCGTCGCGTTGTTCGAACTGGCGAGAGCTTTCCGAGCTGAAGGTTGATGACCGGTTAGCTGAAGACCGCTAGCATAGCTGGTAGTTAGCTGGCTAGCTTCAGTTGAGGGGGTCCGGTTCCGAAGTAAATATAACTACTTTAGGAAAGTAGCTACATTGGCGGGTTGCAGTAGAGTATTTGGAAGCTTAGGTTTAGCAAAATGTTTTTAAAGATATGCGGAGAAAAAAATATCAAAAAAATATCTAAAACGAAAAAGAGACGATATTTACAGAGAGACGATACGACAGGACAACTTACTGCTACGCCATCTTGGAGATATCTCATTATTACCTCAACTACCTGGTACCCTGCACATTGACTCAGTACTGGTACTCCTTATAGTCTCATTATTACCTCAACTAAACAACACTGTCTCTAGTCATTTCTCCTCTCCCATTTTCCAAATCCTTTTGTCCATTTTCATAGTCCTAAAACAATATTAAACAAACACAACATTCCCTCACTGTGTGTGTGTGTGTGTGTGTGTGGTACCTGGTACATATTACCTCAACTACCTGGTACCCTGCACATTGACTCAGTACTGGTACTCCTTATAGTCTCATTATTACCTCAACTACCTGGTACCCTGCACATTGACTCAGTACTGGTACTCCTTATAGTCTCATTATTACCTCAACTACCTGGTACCCTGCACATTGACTCAGTACTGGTTCTCCTTATAGCCTCATTATTACCTCAACTACCTGGTACCCTGCACATTGACTCAGTACTGGTTCTCCTTATAGTCTCATTATTACCTCAACTACCTGGTACCCTGCACATTGACTCAGTACTGGTACTCCTTATAGTCTCATTATTACCTCAACTACCTGGTACCCTGCACATTGACTCAGTACTGGTACTCCTTATAGTCTCATTATTACCTCAACTACCTGGTACCCTGCACATTGACTCAGTACTGGTACTCCTTATAGCCTCATTATTCCGGTAACATTTGAGAGTGAGGCAAATATATAGCATTTTGCGGAAAAAAACATGATTATTTGTCTCTCTGAAATGAAGACATCAAGTGATTTTAAACAAATACATATCTGTCATTGAACAACCCCATGATTAGATAGTGAACAACCCCATGATTAGATAGTGAACAACCCCATGATTAGATAGTGAACAACCCCATGATTAGATAGTGAACAACCCCATGATTAGATAGTGAACAACCCCATGATTAGATAGTGGACAACCCCATGATTAGATAGTGAACAATCCCATGATTAGATAGTGAACAACCCCATGATTAGATAGTGAACAACCCCATGATTAGATAGTGGACAACCCCATGATTAGATAGTGAACAACCCCATGATTAGATAGTGAACAATCCCATGATTAGATAGTGAACAACCCCATGATTAGATAGTGGACAACCCCATGATTAGATAGTGAACAATCCCATGATTAGATAGTGAACAATCCCATGATTAGATAGTGAACAATCCCATGATTAGATAGTGAACAACCCCATGATTAGATAGTGAACAATCCCATGATTAGATAGTGAACAACCCCATGATTAGATAGTGAACAACCCCATGATTAGATAGTGAACAACCCCATGATTAGATAGGGGACAACCCCATGATTAGATAGTGAACAATCCCATGATTAGATAGTGAACAATCCCATGATTAGATAGTGAACAATCCCATGATTAGATAGTGAACAACCCCATGATTAGATAGTGAACAATCCCATGATTAGATAGTGAACAACCCCATGATTAGATAGTGAACAACCCCATGATTAGCTAGTGAACAATCCCATGATTAGATAGTGAACAACCCCATGATTAGATAGTGAACAACCCCATGATTAGATAGTGAACAATCCCATGATTAGATAGTGAACAATCCCATGATTAGATAGTGAACAATCCCATGATTAGATAGTGAACAACCCCATGATTAGATAGTGAACAACCCCATGATTAGATAGTGAACAACCCCATGATTAGATAGTGAACAATCCCATGATTAGATAGTGAACAATCCCATGATTAGATAGTGAACAATCCCATGATTAGATAGTGAACAACCCCATGATTAGATAGTGAACAATCCCATGATTAGATAGTGAACAATCCCATTATTAGATAGTGAACAACCCCATGATTAGATAGTGAACAACCCCATGATTAGATAGTGAACAATCCCATGATTAGATAGTGAACAATCCCATGATTAGATAGTGAACAATCCCATGATTAGATAGTGAAAAAACACACCAATCTCTTTCAGAAATGCTTTGAACAATAAAAGATAATTTACTAACATTTCTGAAAAGTGATATATAGTGTTTTGGAATGAAACTCTTATGTTTCCCCATCTGAGCTCAGAGAAGATGAGAGATGCAATGTTTGTCTCTGTTGTGTTGAAGACCAATCAAGCAGGAGAGACCAGCCTCCCCTGTTCCCAGCTGTGTGTCCATGAAGAGTGACTGGTCTATGGAACCTCCTCTAAACTTTAGAGAGGGAGACTTTTCTACTGAACAAAGGTAAGAAGAACTCATGGGTCCTGGTCAGTGAGTTAAACAACACTGTCTCTAGTCATTTCTCCTCTCCCATTTTCCCATTTATTGTTGTTGTTTTCATAATCAATAGGCTCATCCTTTTATCCAATTTCATAGTCCTAAAACAATATTAAACAAACACAACATTCCCTCCGTGTGTGTGCGTGTGTGTGAGTTTGTGTGTGTGTGTGTGTGTGTGTGAACTCCCTGGATGAGGAGATGTAACCTCATGTTTTGTCCACAGAAACCAACAGGAGAGATCAGAGTCAGAGATTCTCAGTGGTCAGTCTTCCCAGAGTCATCAAACAGACCTGGCCTCCATATTCAGTGTATGTGGTCCTGTTATGTACATTTGTTTTTGTTTACCTCAAGTAAAGTTGATCTGTCAATCATTCATTAATGTGTTAATGAGAAAGCATTTATTCTCTTGCTTAACTTATTTACTTGATTTATTTCAGTTGCTTGAAGAGAAAATTATGACATTTGTGAAGAACGAGCTGAAGATGTTCAAGAGGATTCTTAGTCCAGAATTCCCAGAAGGCTTTGAGAGTCAGAAGCAGGATAAGGAAGTGGTGGATGCTGAAGATGAGAAGCAGGAGAGCAGTGCCAGAGAGGGGGCTCTGAAGATCACACTGCACATCCTGAGGAAAATGAACCAGAAGGAGCTTGCTGACACACTGGAGAAATGTAAGATCTGTCTGCCTCATGTTGAATGATGTTTTATAACATTTAAAAGCTGTAGCTAAAGTACAGCTAAAGTAGCTGTGTAACTCAATGATATTGTAGCAGCCTTAACACAACACCTAGTGGCCTCATCAAGTAGCAGCAGGGATGTGTTGTGGTGATTCATTTAGAGAGAGAACATTAATAATACCATCAATAATACCAATAATAATATAATCAGTCACACCAGTCTGTAATGCATTATGAAAACATTTACACATTTATACCGTCAGTTAAGAGAATAAATTATTATAATTTACAACTTTATAACAGTCCTTCAATACTGTAGACATTAAAACAGACGTAATATTAATATCCTCTGTGATATTTCTAGATTCAGATGAGCTTGCTGTGATTTGCCAACGTGAACTCAAATCTAATCTAAAGAAGAAGTTTCAATGTGTATTTGAGGGGATCGCTCAACAAGGAAACCCAACACTTCTCAATAAGATCTACACAGAGCTCTACATCACAGAGGGTGGAACAGGAGAGGTCAATAATGAACATGAGCTGAGACAGATTGAGACAACAACCAGGAAACAAGCAAGACCAGAGACTGCAATCAAATGTAATGACATCTTTAAACCCTTAACTGGACAAGACAAACCTATCAGAACTGTGCTGACAAAGGGAGTCGCTGGCATTGGAAAAACAGTCTCTGTGCAGAAGTTCATTCTGGACTGGGCTGAAGGAAAAGCAAATCAGGACGTCCAATTTGTATTTTCATTCCCTTTTCGGGAGCTGAATTTGATGAAAGGGGACAAACACACTTTGATTGAACTTCTCAATCACTTCTCAAAGGAAACCAAACAATCAGGAATCTCCAACTATGACAAGTACAAAGTTCTGTTCATCTTTGATGGTCTGGATGAGTGCCGACTGCCCCTAGACATCCAGAAGAACAAGATCTGTTGGGACGTCACAGAGTCAACCTCAGTGGATGTTCTGCTGACAAATCTCATCAGGGGAAATCTGCTTCCCTCTGCTCTCATCTGGATAACTACCCGACCTGCAGCAGCCAATAAGATCCCTTCAGGGTGTGTTGACCAGGTGACAGAGGTACGAGGGTTCAATGACCCACAGAAGGAGGAGTACTTCAGGAAGAGATTCAGGGATGAGGACCTGGCCAGCAGAATCATCTCACACATAAAGACATCCAGGAGCCTCCACATCATGTGCCACATTCCAGTCTTCTGTTGGATTTCTGCAACAGTCCTTGAACACATGCTGAAACATAAGAGAGAAGAAATGCCCAAGACTCTGACTGAGATGTACACACACCTTGTGGTGTTTCATACCAAACAGAAGAATGAAAAGTATTTTGAGAAAGAAGACACAGGTTCACACTGGAATAAAGAGATCATTCTGTCACTGGGAAAACTGGCTTTTCAACAGCTTGTGAAGGGCAATCTGATTTTCTATGAAGAAGACCTGAAAGATGCTGGCATTGATGTTAATGAAGCCTCAGTGTACTCAGGATTGTGCACACAGCTCTTTAAAGAGGAATGTGGGCTGTACCAGGACAAGGTGTTCTGCTTTGTTCATCTGAGCATTCAGGAGTTTCTGGCTGCTGTATATGTGTTCCTCTCATTCATCAACAACAATGAGAATCTAATGGATGAACCGCAAACAAAGTTCAGATACTTTTCGTCGCTCTTCAGAGAGAAGCCTAAAGTTACTGAAGTTACTTTCTACAAGAGTGCTGTGGATAAAGCCTTACAAAGTGAGACAGGAAACATGGACCTTTTCCTCCGCTTCCTTCTGGGCCTCTCACTGGAGTCCAATCAGAAGCACTTACGAGGTCTACTGACAAAGACAAGAAGCAGCTCACAGAGCCATGAAGAAACAGTCAAGTACATCAAGGAGAAAATCAGGGAGAATCCCTCTCCAGAGAGGAGCATCAATCTGTTCCACTGTCTGAATGAACTGAATGACCATTCTCTAGTGGAGGAGATCCAAAGCTTCCTGAGATCAGGAAGTCTCTCAGAAGATCAACTGTCACCTGCACAGTGGTCAGCTCTGGTCTTTGTGTTGCTGACTTCAGAAAAGGAGCTGGATGTGTTTGACCTGAAGAAATACTCCAGATCAGAGGAAGGTCTTCTGAGGCTGCTGCCAGTGGTCAAAGCCTCCAGAGCTGTTCTGTGAGTAAATAAAATGACATATAAGAACTAATCATCAGGAAGAAATAATACGTTCAGAGAAAAATATGTATTATAATATATTGAAAAACACATTGAATAAATTCATTGATTTTCACATTAGTATAACAACATGACCATACAATTCTCGGAGACGGAAGAAGAATCTATATGTTGTTTGAGAGAATAAACCAAATGCATCTACCATTGTCCTTCTACACTAATCGTTAAATTAACAGTGTGTTTGTGAAGTCATGATGATCTCTTTGTCAGGCTGTCAGGCTGTGGAGTCACAGAGGAAGGCTGTGCTTCTCTGGTCTCAGCTCTGAGGTCAAACCCCTCACACCTGAGAGAGCTGGATCTGAGTAACAATGACCTGAAGGATTCAGGAGTGAAGCTGCTCTCTGCTGGACTGGGGAATCCCCACTGTAAACTGGAGACTCTGAGGTCAGTATTCCTGTAGTTGGTCAACAAGTGATAACTGTTCACCAGATCCACATGTGTTTACCAGACACACATAGTCCACACCATATGTGTTTGGACAGTGAAGCTTACAGTTTTAAATGTGGTGCTGTACTCCAGCATTTTGGATTTGCGATATAATGTTTCATATTAGGGGACAGTACAAAATGTCACCTTTTATTTAAAGGTATTTTCATAGATATACATTTTACTGTTTAGAAATGAACGCACTTTATGTATCTAGTTCTCCCATTTGAAAAAGTCATAATATTTTGGATAAATTATTTTTGTCATAAGTTTAGTATTTGGTCCCATATTCCAAGCCTGCAGTGATTACATCAAGCTTGTGATTCTACTAACTTGTTGAATGTATTTCCAGTTTGTCTTGGTTGTGTTTTAGATGTTTTCCTCATAGAAACTGAATGGTGAATAATGTCCTGTCATTTTGGAGTCACTTCACTTGTATTGTCAGTAAGAATTGAAGATGTTTCTGAACACGTCTAAATTCATGTGGATGTTACCATGATTATGAATAATCATGAATGAATTGTGAATGATGATGAATGAGAAAGTTACAAAGGCACAAAGATCAGACCCCCTCTGTTATTGGTAATGGTGAGAGGTTAGCATGTTTTGTTGTAGCCTCTGTTATTGGTAATGGTGAGAGGTTAGCATGTTTTGTTGTTGCCTCTATTATTGGTAATGGTGAGAGGTTAGTATGTTTTGTTCTAGCCTCTGTAACTTTCTCACTCATTATTATTCATGATTCAGTCATGATTTTTCTTAATTAAGCCATCATCAGGATTAATTTATTATTGTTTAGAAACATGTTATCTACTCTGTTAGACAGAAAAGTTACTCCACTCATCATCCACCATTTTATTATTGCTCAAAACACAACCAAAAACACAACCAAAACAAACTGTCAGGATGTCTAGTCAGGATTCAAGCAGCCTCATTTAGCACTAACTGAAGTTTATTTAGTGCTTTATCCGGGTAGCCGGAAAGTACATTGCAGTAGTCTAACCTAGAAGTGACAAAAGCATGGATACATTTTTCTGCATCATTTTTGGACAGAAAGTTTCTGATTTTTGCAATGTTACGGAGATGGAAAAAAGCTGTCCTTGAAATGGTCTTGATATGTTCTTCAAAAGAGAGATCAGGGTCCAGAGTAACACCGAGGTCCTTCACAGTTTTGTTTGAGATGACTGTACAACCATTAAGATTAATTGTCAGATTCAACAGAAGATCTCTTTGTTTCTTGGGACCTAGAACAAGCATCTCTGTTTTGTCTGAGTTTAAAAGTAGAAAGTTTGCAGCCAACCACTTCCTTATGTCTGAAACACATGCTTCTACCGAGGGCAATTTTGGGGCTTCACCATGTTTCATTGAAATGTACAGCTGTGTGTCATCCGCATAGCAGTGAAAGTTAACATTATGTTTTCGAATGACATCCCCAAGAGGTCAAATATATAGTGAAAACAATAGTGGTCCTAAAACGGAACCTTGAGGAACACCGAAATTTACAGTTGATTTGTCAGAGGACAAACCATTCACAGAGACAAACTGATATCTTTCTGACAGATAAGATCTAAACCAGGCCAGAACTTGTCCGTGTAGACCAATTTGGGTTTCCAATCTCTCCAAAAGAATGTGGTGATCGATGGTATCAAAAGCAGCACTAAGGTCTAGGAGCACGAGGACAGATGCAAAGCCTCGGTCTGATGCCATTAACTTCTTGTGTCGAGCAATCCCGTATCCGGGAGCGTAATCATAGCCTCAAGCTCATTACCATAACGCAACGTTAACTATTCATGAAAATCGCAAATGAAATGAAAGAAATATATTCACTCACAAGCTTAGCCTTTTGTTAACAACACTGTCATCTCAGATTTTCAAAATATGCTTTTCAACCATAGCTACATAAGCATTTGTGTAAGAGTATTAATAGCTAGCATAGCATTAAGCCTAGCATTCAGCAGGCAATATTTTCACAAAAACAAGAAAAGCATTCAAATAAAATAATTTACCTTTGAAGAACTTCGGATGTTTTCAATGAGGAGACTCTCAGTTAGATAGCAAATGTTCAGTTTTTCCCAAAATATTATTTGTGTAGGAGAAATCACAAAAAAACGAAAATTCAGTCATTACAACGCCAAACTTTTTTCCAAATTAACTCCATAATATCGACAGAAACATGGCAAACGTTGTTTAGAATCAATCCTCAAGGTGTTTTTCACATATCTATTCGATGGTAAATCATTTGTGGCAGTTGGGTTTCTCCTCAGTAGCAAACGGAAAAGTACTGCAGCTGGAGATTACGCAATAATTGCGACGGAGGACATCAAGCGACCACCTGGTAAATGTGGTGTCTTATGGTCAATCTTCCAATGATATGCCTACAAATACATCACAATGCTGCAGACACCTTGGGGAAACGACAGAAATTGTCATTCGTGAGCCATTCACAGCCATATAAGGAGTCATTGGAACACAGCGCCTTCAAAATCTAGGGCACTTCCTGTTTGAAGTTTCATCTTGGTTTCACCTGTAGCATCAGTTCTGTGGCACTCACAGACAATATCTTTACAGTTTTGGAAATGTCAGAGTGTTTTCTTTCCAAAGCTGTCAATTATATGCATAGTCGAGCATCTTTTCGTGACAAAATATCTTGTTTAAAACGGGAACGTTTTTCATCCAAAAATTAAAATAGCGCCCCCTATATCCAAGAAGTTAAAATGTCATTTACCACCTTCACAAGTGCAGTCTCAGTGCTATGATGGGGTCTAAAACCAGACTGAAGCCTTTCGTATACATTGTTTGTCTTCAGGAAGGCAGTGAGTTGCTGCGCAACAGCCTTTTCAAAAGTTTTTGAGAGGAATGGGAGATTGGATATAGGCCGATAGTTTTTTATATTTTCTGGGTCAAGGTTTGGCTTTTTCAAGAGAGGCTTTATTACTGCCACTTTTAGTGAGTTTGGTACACATCCGGTGGATAGAGAGCCATTTATTATGTTCAACATAGGAGGGCCAAGAACAGGAAGCAGCTCTTTCAGTAGTTTAGTTGGAATAGGGTCCAGTATGCAGCTTAAAGGTTTCGAGGCCATGATTATTTTCATCATTGTGTCAAGAGATATAGTACTAAAACACTTGAGCATCTCTCTTGATCCTAGGTCCTGGCAGAGTTGTGCAGACTCAGGACAACTGAGCTTTGAAGGAATACGCAGATTTAAAGAGGAGTCCGTAATTTGCTTTCTAATAATCATGATATTTTCCTCAAAGAAGTTCATGAATTTATCACTGCTGAAGTGAAAGCCATCCTCTCTTGGGGAATGCTGCTTTTTAGTTAGCTTTGCGACAGTATCAAAAAGGAATTTCGGATTGTTCTTATTTTCCTCAATTAAGTTAGAAAAATAGGATGATCGAGCAGCAGTAAGGGCTCTTCAGTACTGCACGGTACCGTCTCTCCAAGCTAGTCGGAAGACTTCCAGTTTGGTGTGGCGCCATTTCCGTTCCAATTTTCTGGAAGCTTGCTTCAGAGCTCGGGTATTTTCTGTGTACCAGGGAGCTAGTTTCTTATGAGAAATGTTTTTAGTTTTTAGGGGTGCAACTGCATCTAGGGTATTGCGTCTATCAGTGTTTTGACTAATACTGCTTTTTAAAATGGTCTGGTCAGTCTACTCAAATATTTGTACTTGTTTCTATCCTCAGGTGATGATTTGATAATTTGTCATTTTTAATGATGATACATTAATTTACGAATAGATATGGAAGGTTCCATATGTTGAAAAAATATACTGTCACTATTTTCACCACCAGAGAATAGCAGTGTGATTTTAAAATGATTTGACTCTTTGCAGGTTGTCAGGCTGTCTGGTCACAGAGGAAGGCTGTGCTTCTCTGGTCTCAGCTCTGAGTCAAACCCCTCACACCTGAGAGAGCTGGACCTGAGTAACAATGACCTGAAGGATTCAGGAGTGAAGCTGCTCTCTGCTGGACTGGGGAATCCCCACTGTAAACTGGAGACTCTGAGGTCAGTATTCCTGTAGTTGGTCAACAAGTGATAACTGTTCACCAGATCCACATGTGTTTACCAGACACACATAGTCCACACCATATGTGTTTGGACAGTGAAGCTTACAGTTTTAAATGTGGTGCTTTGCTCCAGTATTTTGGATTTGAGATATAATGTTTCATATTAAGTAACAGTGCCACCTTTTGTCACCTTTTATTTAAAGGTATTTTCATACATATATATTTTACAGTTTATAAATGAAAACACTTTATGTATCTAGTTCTCCATTTTGAAACAGTCCTAATATTTTGGATAAATTATTTTTGTCATAAGTTTAGTGTTTGGTCCCATATTCTATGCCTGCAGTGATTACATCAAGCTTGTGACTCTATGAACTTGTTGAAATAATTTGCAATTTGTCTTGGTTGTGTTTTGGATGTTTTTCCTAATAGAAACTGAATGGTGAATAATGTCCTGTCATTTTGGAGTCACTTCACTTGTATTGTCAGTAAGAATAGAAGATGTTTCTGAACACTTCTACATTCATGTGGATTCTACTATGATGATGAATAATCAGGAATGAATCTTGAATGATGATGAATGAGAAAGTTACAGAGGCACAAATATCACACCCCCTCTGTTATTGATAATGGTTGAGAGGTTAGTATGTTTTGTTGTAGCCTCTGTTATTGGTCATGGTGAGAGGTTAGCATGTTTTGTTGTAGTCTCTGTTATTGGTAATGGTGAGAGGTTAGCATGTTTTGTTGTAGTCTCTGTTATTGATAATGGTGAGAGGTTAGTATGTTTTGTTGTAGCCTCTGTTATTGGTAATGGTGAGAGGTTAACATGTTTTGTTGTAGTCTCTGTTATTGGTAATGGTGAGAGGTTAGCATGTTTTGTTGTAGCCTCTGTTATTGGTAATGGTGAGAGGTTAGCATGTTTTGTTGTAGCCTCTGTTATTGGTAATGGTGAGAGGTTAGCATGTTTTGTTGTAGTCTCTGTTATTGGTAATGGTGAGAGGTTAGCATGTTTTGTTGTAGCCTCTGTTATTGGTAATGGTGAGAGGTTAGTATGTTTTGTTGTAGCCTCTGTTATTGGTCATGGTGAGAGGTTAGCATGTTTTGTTGTAGCCTCTGTTATTGGTAATGGTGAGAGGTTAGTATGTTTTGTTGTAGCCTCTGTTATTGGTAATGGTGAGAGGTTAGCATGTTTTGTTGTAGCCTCTGTTATTGGTAATGGTGAGAGGTTAGCATGTTTTGTTGTAGTCTCTGTTATTGGTAATGGTGAGAGGTTAGCATGTTTTGTTGTAGCCTCTGTTATTGGTAATGGTGAGAGGTTAGCATGTTTTGTTGTAGCCTCTGTTATTGGTAATGGTGAGAGGTTAGCATGTTTTGTTGTAGCCTCTGTTATTGGTAATGGTGAGAGGTCAGCATGTTTTGTTGTAGCCTCTGTTATTGGTAATGGTGAGAGGTCAGCATGTTTTGTTGTAGCCTCTGTTATTGGTAATGGTGAGAGGTTAGCATGTTTTGTTGTAGCCTCTGTTATTGGTAATGGTGAGAGGTTAGCATGTTTTGTTGTAGCCTCTGTTATTGGTAATGGTGAGAGGTTAGCATGTGTTGTTGTAGCCTCTGTAACTTTCTCACTCATTATTATTCATGATTCTTTCATGATTTTTCTTAATCATGACATCATCAGGATTAATTTATTATTGTTTAGAAACATGTTATCTACTCTCTTAGACAGAAAAGTTACTCCACTCATCATCCACCATTTTATTATTGGGCAAAACACAACCAAAACAAACTGCAAATGCAACCAAGGAGTTTACGACCAAATACTAAATGTGTCTTAAAATACCCTCAAATTAAAGATGACATTATTAACTGTCACCTCATATGAAACATTTGACCTCAAATCCAAAATGTTGAAGTATAGAGCCACATTTGAAATGTTAGCTTCACTGTCTAAATAGATATGATGTGGACTGTATACTCAATACAATCTAAATCTGATACCTCACTGTCTAAATAGATATGGTGTGGACTGTATACTCAATACAATCTAAATCTGATTCCTCACTGTCTAAATAGATATGATGTGGACTGTTTACTCAATACAATCTAAATCTGATACCTCACTGTCTAAATAGATATGGTGTGGACTGTATACTCAATACAATCTAAATCTGATACCTCACTGTCTAAATAGATATGGTGTGGACTGTATACTCAATACAATCTAAATCTGATACCTCACTGTCTAAATAGATATGGTGTGGACTGTATACTCAATACAATCTAAATCTGATACCTCACTGTCTAAATAGATATTGTGGGGACTGTATACTCAATACAATCTAAATCTGATTCCTCACTGTCTGTCTTTTGACTGATACTGCTTTTTAAACTGGTCTGGTCAGTCTACTCAAATATTTGTACTAAACATGTTTCTATCTGCAGGCAATACTTTGATCATTTGTCATTTTTTATAATGATACACTATTTTATAAATATATATGGAAGGTTTCAGGACACTGATGTATCTGAATATGTTGAAAAAATATACTGTCACTATTTTCACCACCAAAGAATATCAGTGTGGTTTTAATATGATTTGACTCTTTGCAGGCTGTCAGGCTGTCTAGTCACAGAGGAAGGCTGTGCTTCTCTGGTCTCAGCTCTGAGGTCAAACCCCTCACACCTGAGAGAGCTGGACCTGAGCTACAATCACCCAGGAGACTCAGGAGTCAGACTGCTCTCTGCTGGACTGGAGGATCCACACTGCAGACTGGAGAAACTCAAGTATGTAGAGGGTTTATGTCAATGTTCATATCAGACATGTTGGACTTATCAGGCTAGTTAAGACAAACATTCTGACCACCACTTGGATAAAGTTATATGATGTGTGTGTGTGTGTGTGTGTGTGTGTGTGAGGAGTTCAGGTGTATCCCTCAATGACTGTCTGTTCTTCTGCTTACCGCTACAGTGTGGAACATGGTGGAGAGAACAGAATGAAACCTGGGCCTAGAAAATGTGAGTGTTGACTGCTGTGAAGAATATGACTAAGAATAAGTCTTAATTCAAGTTAAGTCAAAGTCAAAGACCACCATCATTACTGACTTGGTCATATTAAATATCAGCTGTAGTTCCACAGAAGCAGAAATCAGGGAGTGTGTGTGTGTGTGTGTAATTATTGTGAATAAGTGTGTTTTATATTAACACACAGTATAACATATGATCATTCAACAAGTCTCAAGTTACCTTAACTTCTCCTTTTGATACCTAGAAACATCTACATTAAATTAATTAGTGAAAAGTGAGTTAACATTCTAATGTGAATGATGATGATTTCTAATATTGTGTCTGGTTTCATCCATCAGATGTCTGTGATCTCACACTGGACCCAAACACAGTAAACAGACTCCTCTCTCTGTCTGAGGGGAACAGAAAGGTGACATGGAGGAGAGAGGAGCAGCCGTATCCTGATCACCCAGAGAGATTTGAGGGCTGGAAACAGGTGCTGTGTAGAGAGGGTCTGACTGGGCGCTGTTACTGGGAGGTAGAGTGGAGGGGGAGAATGGGGGCTGGTATAGGAGTGACATATAAAGGAATCAACAGGAGAGGAGGGGTTAAGGACTGTTGGCTTGGACACAATGACAAGTCCTGGAGTCTGATCTGCTCTGACAACAGTTACTCTGCCTGGCACAATAATAATCCCACTACCATAGACGTCCCCTCCTCCAGCTCCCACAGAGTAGGAGTGTATCTGGACTGGCCAGCCGGCACTCTGTCCTTCTATAGAGCCTCCTCTGACACAATGACCCACCTGATCACATTCACCTCCACATTCACTGAGCCCCTCTATCCAGGGTTTTGGGTTTGGGATGAAGGCGACTCAGTGTCCCTAAAATAATGGTGATGGTGACTCAGTGTCAATAATAACCTGACACACACACACACACACACACACACAGGACACACACACACAGGACACACACACACTGGACACACACACACTCTGGACACACACACAATGGTCACACACAGGACACACACACACACTGGACACACACACACACTGGACACACACACTGGACACACACACACACTGGACACACACACTGGACACACACACTGGACACACACACACACTGGACACACACACACACTGGACACACACACACACTGGACACACACACACAGTGGACACACACACACACACACACTGGACGCACACACACACTCTGGACACACACACACACTCTGGACACACACACACTCTGGACACACACACACTCTGGACACACACACACACATTCTGGACACACACACACTCTGGACACACACACTGGACAAACACACACAAACACACACACATACACACTGGACACACACACACTCTGGACACACACACACACACAGGACAAACACACACACAGGACACACACATACACAGGACACACACACACACTGGACACACACACACACTCTGGACACACACACACTCTGGACACACACACTGGACAAACACACACAAACACACACACATACACACTGGACACACACACACTCTGGACACACACACACACACAGGACAAACACACACACAGGACACACACATACACAGGACACACACACACACTGGACACACACACACACTCTGGACACACACACACACTGGACACACACACACACTGGACACACACACACACTGGACACACACACACTATGGACACACACACACACTGGACACACACACACACTGGACACACACACATTCTGGACACACACACACTCGACACACTGGACACACACTGGACACACACACACACTCTGGACACACACACACACTCTGGACACACACACACACACTCTGGACACACACACACACACACACTCTGGACACACACTCACACACACACTCTGGACACACACACACACTCTAGACACACACACACACTGGACACACACACACTCTGGACACACACACACACACACTCTGGACACACACACACACACTGGACACACACACACTCTGGACACACACACACACACACTCTGGACACACACACACACTCTAGACACACACACACACACACATTCTGGACACACACACACACACACACTCTGGACACACACACACACACTCTGGACACACACACACACTGGACACACACACACACACACTCTGGACACACATACACACACTCTAGACACACACGCACACACACACACATTCTGGACACACACACACACACATGCGCGTCTTTCTATAGTTGTGAGGACCTCTGACAACAACACTGTTAAAATACCAATGTGATCATGTTTTGTCTTTTATGTTGAACAACTAATTATACAATTATATATAATTATATATGGGCATACGCTACATAGTTGTACAAGTATACAAGGATATATTGTACTATTCATAATAAAACATACTTGAAACAAGAAAAGCTTGTTAATTGTGAAAACAGTTTGTTTATTGATTTTACGTTTCCTCTGTCAGGTTGATGTTAACCTGCGACTGGTTGAAACATGAAACAAATATGAACTGAAATACAAAACAATTAAATATGTGGAATAGAATTAAACAAATTGTACAACAGAGTGTTGTGATGCAGGGTTACTATAGCAACAGAGTGTTGTAATGCAGGGTTACTATAGCAACAGAGTGTTGTAATGCAGGGTCACTATAGCAACAGAGTTCTCTCTCTTTCTGCTCTGTTCTCTGCTCTCTCTGTTCTCTGCTCTCTCTGCCCTCTTCTCTCTCACTCTCTGATCTCACTCTGCTCTCTTCTCCTCGCTCTGCTCTATCAGCTCTCTCAGCCTGCTCTCTCTCTGCTCTGCTCTGCTCTCTCTGTTCTCTGCTCTCTCTGTTCTCTGCTCTCTCTGCTCTCTCTTTCTCTCACACTCTCTGCTCTCTCTCCCACACACTCTGCTCTCTCTGCTCTCTCTCCCACATTCTGCTCTCTCTCTCTCCCACATTCTGCTCTCTCTCTCCCACATTCTGCTCTCTCTCTGCTCTCTCTCCCACACTCTGCTCTCTGCTCTCTCTAATAATCTCTCTCCCACACTTTTTTTCTCTCTATCTTAACAGTGGTGCAGTTTGGACAATCACCACTTGATGGCAGTGTTAAACCAGAAGTGATGAAAACAACATCACTGCAGAGAGAGAGAGAGAGAGAGAGACTAATATACAGATATACAGTAACATTCAGAAAGTATTCAGTAACATTCAGAAAGTATTCAGACCCCTTGACTTTTTACACATTTTGTCACGTTACAGCCTTATTCTAAAATGAATTAAATGTGTTTTTCCCCTCATCAATCTACATACAATAACCCAGAATTACAAAGCAAAAACGGTTCACTTTATGTGTGAACATTTTTATTTAAAAAAAAAACGTAGATATCACAGAGAGAGAGGGAGAGTAGAGAGTCAGAACAGAGGGAAAGAGAGAGATGGAGGGAGAGAGTCAGAACAGAGGGAAGAGAGAGAGAGGGAGAGTAGAGAGTCAGAACAGAGGGAGGGTAGAGAATCAGAACAGGGAAAGAGAGAGATGGAGGGAGAGAGTCAGAACAGAGGGAAGAGAGAGATGGAGGGTCGAGAGTCAGAACAGAGGGAAAGAGAGAGATGGAGGGGAGAGAGTCAGAACAGAGGGAAAGAGAGATGGAGGGGAGAGAGTCAGAACAGAGAGAAAGAGCGAGAGATGAGAGTCAGAACAGAGGGAAAGAGAGGGATGGAGGGGAGAGAGTCAGAACAGAGGGAAAGAGAGAGAGAGGGAGGGTAGAGAGTCAGAACAGAGGGAAGAGAGAGAGAGGGAGCGTAGAGAGTCAGAACAGAGGGAAAGAGAGAGATGGAGGGGAGAGAGTCAGAACAGAGGGAAGAGAGAGATGGAGGGTAGAGAGTCAGAACAGAGGGAAAGAGAGAGAGAGATGAGAGTCAGAACAGAGGGAAAGAGAGAGAGAGGGAGGGTAGAGAGTCAGAACAGAGGGAGGGTAGAGAGTCAAAACAGAGGGAAAGAGAGAGATGGAGGGGAGAGAGTCAGAACAGAGGGAAGAGAGAGATGGAGGGTAGAGAGTCAGAACAGAGGGAAAGAGAGAGAGGGAGGGTAGAGAGTCAGAACAGAGGGAGGGTATAGAGTCAGAACAGATTGAAAGAGAGAGAGGGAGGGTATTGAGTTTCATCCATCAGATGTCTGTGATCTCACACTGGACCTAAACACAGTAAACAGACTCCTCTCTCTGTCTGAGGAGAACAGAAAGGTGACATGGAGGACAGAGAAGCAGCCGTATCCTGATCACCCAGAGAGATTTGAGGACTGTAGACAGGTGCTGTGTAGAGAGGGTCTGACTGGGCGCTGTTACTGGGAGGTCGAGTGGAGTGGAGAGGCTGTTATAGGAGTGACATATAAAGGAATCAGCAGGAGAGGAAGGGATAAGGACGGTTGTCTTGGACACAATGACAAGTCCTGGAGTCTGTTCTGCTCTGACAACAGTTACTATGCCTGTCACAATAATAATCCCACTACCATAGACGTCCCCTCCTCCAGCCCCCACAGAGTAGGAGTGTATCTGGACTGGCCAGCCGGCACTCTGTCCTTCTATAGAGCCTCCTCTGACACAATGACCCACCTGATCACATTCACCTCCACATTCACTGAGCCCCTCTATCCAGGGTTTAGGGTTCATTATTACTCCAACTCAGTGTCTCTCTGTCAGTGATACACACACACACACACACACACACACGCACACAAATAGACACACACACACACACACACGCTGGACACACACACACACACTGAACACACACACACACAGACTTGACACACAAACACTGGACAAAAAACACACACACACTGGACAAACACTCATAAACACACTGGACAAACAAAAACACACACACACACACACACACACACACACAAACACACACACACTGGACACACACACATTGAACACACACACACACACTGGACAAACACACACACTGGAAAAACACACATTGAACACACACACACAAACACACTGGACACACACACACACTGAACACACACACAAACACACTGGACACACACACACACTGAACACACACACACACACTGGACACACACACATTGAACACACACACACACACACACACACACACACTGGACAAACAAAAATACACAAACACACACACACTGAACACACACACACACTGGACAAACACACACTGAACACACACAGGACACACACACTGGACAAACACACACTGAACACACACACACACACACACACTGGACACACACACACACACTGGACACACACACACTGAACACACACACACACACTGGACAAACACACACACACACACTGGACACACTGGACACACACATTGGACACACACACACACTGGACACACACACACACTGGACACACACACACACACTGACACACACACTGAACACACACTGGACAAACAAAAACACACACACACACACACACTGGACACACTGGACACACACACTGGACACACACACTGGACAAACAAACAAACACACACACACACACACACACACACACACACTGGACACACACACACTGGACATACACACACACTGACACACACACTGGACACACATACACACTGGACACACTGGACACACACACTGGACACACACACACTGGACAAACAAACACACACACACACACACACACACACACACACACACACACACACTGGACACACACACTGGACACACACACACTGGACACACACACACACACACTGACACACACACTGGACACACTGGACACACAAATACACTGGACACACTGGACACACACACTGGACACACACACACTGGACACACACACACACTGACACACACACACACACACACACTGAACAAAACAAAAACACACACACACTGGACACACTGGACACACACACACTGGACAAACAAACACACACACACACACACATACACACACACACACTGGACACACACACACACACTGGACACACACACACACACTGGACACACACACACACTGGACACACACACACACAGGACACACACACTGGACAAACACACACTGAACACACACACACACACACACTGGACAAACACACACACACACACACACACTGGACACACAGACACACACACTGGACACACACACACTGAACACACACACACACACTGGACAAACACACACACACACACACACACTGGACACACTGGACACACACACACACTGGACACACACACACACTGGACACACACACACACTGAACACACACTGGACAAACAAAAACACACACACACACACACTGGACACACTGGACACACACACTGGACACACACACACTGGACAAACAAACACACACACACACACACACACACACTGGACACACACACTGGACACACACACACTGGACATACACTGGACAAACAAAAACACACACACACACACACTGGACACACTGGACACACACACTGGACACACACACACTGGACAAACAAACACACACACACACACACACACACACACACTGGACACACACACACACTGGACACACACACACTGGACACACACACACACTGACACACACACTGGACACACTGGACACACACACACACTGGACACACTGGACACACACACACTGGACAAACAAACTGACACACACACACACACTGGACACACACACACACACTGGACACACACACTGGACACACACACACACTGACACACACACTGGACACACACACACTGGACACACACACACACACACACACACTGGACAAACAAAAACACACACACACACACACTGGACAAACAATAACACACACACACACACACACCGGACACATTGGACACACACACACACACACACACTGGACAAACAAACACACACACACACACACAACACACACACACACACTGGACACACACACACACTGGACACACACACACACTGGACACACACATGACAATAACACTGTTAAAATACCAATGTGATCATTTGTTTTATGTCTTTTATGTTGAACAACAAATTGTACAATTATATATAATTATATATGGACATACGCTCCATAGTTGTACAAGTAAACAAGGATATATTGTACTTTTCATAATAAAACATACTTGAAACAAGAAAAGGCCTGTTAATTGTGAAAACAGTTTGTTTATTGATTTTACGTTTCCTCTGTCAGGTTGATGTTAACCTGCGACTGGTTGAAACATGAAACAAATATGAAATGAAATACAAAACAATTAAATATGTGGAATATAATTATACAGATTGTACAATTAGTACAACAGAGTGTTGTAATGCAGGGTTACTATAGCAACAGAGTGTTGTGATGCAGGGTCACTATAGCAACATAGTGTTGTGATGCAGGGTCACTATAGCAATGTAGTGTTGTGATGCAGGGTCACTATAGCAACAGAAGAGAGTATCTCTTTGCTCTCTGCTCTCTCTCTGCTGTTTCTTTCTCTCTGCTCCCTCTCTCTCTGCTCTCTCACTTCCTCTGATCTCTCTGCTCTCTCTCTGGTTTCTCTCTGCTCTCTCTGCCCTCTGCTCTCCCTGATCTGTCTCTCTGCTCTCAGCTCTCTCTGCTCTCTCTGCTCTCTCTCTCTGCCCTCTCTGTTCTCTCTCTCTGCCCTCTCTGCTCTCTCCCTCTGCTCTCTCCCTCTCTGCTCTCTCACTCTTTTCTCTCTGTTCTCTGCTCTCTCTGCTCTCTGCTCTCTCTGCTCTGCTCTCTTTTCTCTGCTCTCTCTCTCTGCTCTCTCTGCTCTCTATTCTCTGCTCTCTTTCTGCTCACTCTCTGCTCTCTCTTCTCTCTCAGCCTGCTCTCTGCTCTCTTTCTGCTCTCTGTGCTCTCTCTTTTCTCTGCTCTCTCTCTCTGGTCTTTCTCTCTGCCCTCTCTGCTCTCTCTCTTTGCTCTCTGCTCTCTCTCCTCTCTCACTCTTTGCTCTCTCACTCTCTCTTTGCTTTCTCAGCCTGCTCTCTGCTAACTCTCTCTCTATTCTATCTATTCTCTGCTCTCTCCCTCTGCTCTCTCTGCTCTCTCTGCTCTATGCTCCCTCTCTCTCTCTCTTTCTCCCTCTGCTCTCTCTCTGCGCTCTCTCTCTGTTCTCTGCTCTCTCTCTGCTCTCTCTATGCTCTCTCTCTGCTCTGCTGCTCTCTCTCTGCCCTCTGCTCTCTCTCTGCTCTCTCGTCTCTCTGTTTTCTGCCCTCTCTCTGTTTTCTGCTCTCTCTCTCTGTTCTCTGCTCTCTCTCCCTCTGCTCTCTCTGTTCTCTGCTCTCTCACTCCTTCTGCTCTCTCTGCTCTCTCTCTGTTCTCTCTCTCTCTCTCTTTCTCCCTTTGCTCTCTCTGTTCTCTGCTATCTCTCGTCTCTCTGTTCTCTGCTCTCTCTCTCCCTCTGCTCCCTCTGCTCTCTGCTCTGCTGCTCTCTATTTTATCTGCTCTCTCTGCTCTCTCTTTCTCTGCCCTCTCTGCTCTCTCTCTCTCTTATTACTCTCTCTGCTCTCTGCTCACTCTCTGCTCTCTCTGCTCTCCGCTCTCTCTCTGCTCTCTCAGCCTGCTCTCTGCTCGCTCTCTCTCAGCTATCTCTTTCACTCTGCTCTCTCTCTGCTCTCGGCTCTCTCTCTCTGCTCTCTTCTCTCCCTCTGCTCTCTGCTCTCTTCTCTCTCCCTCTGGCCTCTCTATTTGCTCTCTCTGCTCTCTCGCTTTTCTCTGCTCTCTCTGCTCTCTCTGCTCTCTCTCTTTCTGCTCTCATTATCTGCTGTCTCTCTCTGCTCCCTCTCTCTCTGCTCTCTGCTCTCTCTTCTCTCTGTTCTATGCTCTCTCTGTTCTCTGCTCTCTCCATCCCTCTGCTCTGTCTGCTCTCTCTCTCTTCTCTCTGTTCTCTGCTCTCTCACTCCCTCTACTTTCTCTGCTCTCTCTGCCCTTTGTTCTCTCTCTCTCTCTTTGTGCTCTCTCTCTCTCTCTCTCTCTCTCTCTCTCTCTCTCTCTCTCTCTCTGCCTGCTTTCTGCTCTCTCAACACTCTGCTCTCTTTTCTCTGCTCTCTCTCTGCTCTCTCTCTGCTCTCTCTCTTTTCCCTGATCTCTGCTCTCTCTGTGTGCTCTGCTCTCTGCTTTCTGCTCTCTTGCTTTTCTCTGCTCTCTGCTCTCTCTCTCTGCTCTCTCTCTTTCTGCTCTCGTTATCTGCGGTCTCTCTCTGCTCCCTCTCTGCTCTCTGCTCTCTTTCTCTCTGTTCTCTGCTCTCTCTATTCTCTCTCTCCCTCTGCTCCCTCTGCTCTCTCTACTCTCTGCTCTGCTGCTCTCTATTTTATCTGCTCTCTCTGCTCTTCCTCTCTGCTCTCTCTCTTTCTCTGCCCTCTCTCTGCCCTCTCTGCTCTCTCTCTCTTCTCACTCTCTCTGCTCTCTGCTCGCTGCTCTCTCTGCTATCTCTCTCCCTCTGCTCTCTCTCTCTGCTCTCTCTCTCTCTGTTCTCTCCTCCTCTCTCATTCTGCTATCTCTCTGCTCGCTCTCTCTCTGCTCTTTCTCTCTGCTCTCTCTCTCTCTCCTCTCTCTCTCTCTCTGCTCTCTCTCTTTTCTCTCTCCCTATCTGGTCTCTTCTCTCTCCCTCTGCTCTCTGCTCTCTCTCTTTCTGCTCTCATTATCTGCTGTCTCTCTCTGCTCCCTCTGTCTCTGCTCTCTGCTCTCTCTTCTCTCTGTTCTCTGCTCTCTCTGTTCTCTGCTCTCTCTCTCCCTCTTCTCTGTCTGCTCTCTTCTTTCTGTTCTCTGCTCTCTCTCTGCCCTCTCTGCCCTGCTCTCTCTCTGCCCTCTCTGCTCTCTCCATCCCTCTGCTCTGTCTGCTCTCTCTCTCTTCTCTCTGTTCTCTGCTCTCCTCTCTCACTCCCTCTATCTTTCTCTGCTCTCTCTGCCCTTTGTTTCTCTCTCTCTCTCTTTGTGCTCTCTCTCTCTCTCTCTCTCTCTCTGCCTGCTTTCTGCTCTCTCAACTCTGCTTCTCTCTGCTCTCTTTTCTCTGCTCTCTCTCTGCTCTCTCTCTCTCTGCTCTCTCTTTTCCCTGCTCTCTGCTCTCTCTGTGTGCTCTGCTCTCTGCTTTCTGCTCTCTTGCTTTTCTCTGCTCTCTGCTCTCTCTCTCTGCTCTCTCTCTTTCTGCTCTCGTTATCTGCGGTCTCTCTCTGCTCCCTCTCTATGCTCTCTGCTCTCTCTTCTCTCTGTTCTCTGCTCTCTCTGTTCTCTCTCTCCCTCTGCTCCCTCTGCTCTCTCTACTCTCTGCTCTGCTGCTCTCTATTTTATCTGCTCTCTCTCTCTCTCTCTCTCTTTCTCTGCCCTCTCTCTGCCCTCTCTGCTCTCTCTCTCTTCTCACTCTCTCTGCTCTCTGCTCGCTCGCTCTCTCTGCTATCTCTCTCCCTCTGCTCTCTCTCTCTGCTCTCTCTCTCTCTGTTCTCTCCTCTCTCATTCTGCTATCTCTCTGTTCTCTGCTCTCTCTCTGCTCTTTCTCTCTGCTCTCTCTCTCTCTCCCTCTGCTCTCTCTCTTTTCTCTCTCCCTATCTGGTCTCTTCTCTCTCCCTCTGCTCTCTGCTCTCTCTCTTTCTGCTCTCATTATCTGCTGTCTCTCTCTGCTCCCTCTGTCTCTGCTCTCTCTTCTCTCTGTTCTCTGCTCTCTCTGTTCTCTGCTCTCTCTCTCCCTCTTCTCTGTCTGCTCTCTTCTTTCTGTTCTCTGCTCTCTCTCTGCCCTCTCTGCCCTGCTCTCTCTCTGCCCTCTCTGCTCTCTCTCTGCCCTCTCTGCTCTCACACTCTGTATTATCTCTGCTCTCTCTGCTCGCTTTGCTCTCTCAGCCTGCTCTCCGCTCTCTCCCTCCCCCCTCTCTCTCTCTCTCTCTCTCTCTCTCTCTCTCTCTCTCTAATGCTTTCTGCCCTCTCTCAGCCTTCTCTCTTCTCTCTGCTCTCGCTCTCTGCTCTCTCAGCCTGCGTTCTGCCTGCTTTCTGCTCTCTCAACTCTCTGCTCTCTTTTTTCTGCTCTCTCTCTGCTCTCTCTCTCTTTTCCCTGCTCTCTTCTCTCTCACACACACACTCTCTGCTCTCTCGCTTTTATCTGCTCTCTCTGCTCTCTCTCTCTGCTCTCTCTCTCTCTCCCTCTGCTCTCTCTCTTTTCTCTCTCTCTATCTGGTCTCTTCTCTCCCTATCTGGTCTCTTCTCTCTCCCTCTGCTCTCTGCTCCCTCTCTCTCTGCTCTCTTCTCTCTCTTCTCTCTGTTCTCTGCTCTTTCTGTTCTCTGCTCTCTCTCTCCCTCTTCTCTGTCTGCTCTCTTCTCTCTGTTCTCTGCTCTCTCACTCCCTCTGCCTTCTCTGCTCTCTCTTCTCTCTGTTCTCTGCTCTCTCTCTGCCCTTTGTTCTCTCTGCTCTCTGCTCTCTCTGCTCTCGCACTCTCTATTATCTCTGCTCTCTCTGCTCTCTTTGATCTCTCTCTCACTCTCTGCTGGCTTTGTTCTCTCAGCCTGCTCTCCGCTCTCTCCCTGGCAGATCCCTCTCTCAGATCTCTCTCTCTCTCTCTCTCTGACTGGAAATGCTCTCTGCCCTCTCTCAGCCTTCTCTCTTCTCTCTGCTCTCGCTCTTTGCTCTCTCAGCCTGCTTTCTGCCTGCTTTCTGCTCTCTCAACTCTCTGCTCTCTTTTTTCTGCTCTCTCTCTGCTCTCTCTCTCTTTTCCCTGCTCTCTGATCTCTCTGTGTGCTCTGCTCTCTTCTCTCTCTCTCACACACTCTCTGCTCTCTCAGCTTTTCTCTGCTCTCTCTGCAGACTCTCTCTCTGCTCTCTCTCTTTCTGCTCCTCAGTTATCTGGCTGTCTCTCTCTATGCTCTCTGCTCTCTTTTCTCTCTGTTCTCTGCTCTCTCTGTTCTCTGCTCTCTCTCTCCCTCTGCTCTCTCTGTTCTCTGCTCTCTCTCCTCTCTGTTCTCTGCTCTCCTCACTTCCTCTGCTGCTCTCTGCTCTCTCTTCTCTCTGTTCTCTGCTCTCTCTGTTCTCTCTGCTCTCTCTCTCTTCTGGCAGCTCTGGCAGCTCCTCTGTTCTCTCTGCTCTCTCTCTCTTCTCTCTCTGTTCTCTGAACAGGCTCTCTCTTCTCTCTCTCTGGCTGCTCTCTCTCTCTTCTCTCTCTGTTCTCTGCTCTCTCTCTGTTTTCTTCTCTCTCTGCCTTTGTTCTCTCTGCTCTCTCACTCTATTATCTCTGCTCTCTTTGATCTCACTCTCTGCTCTCTCTCTTTGTTCTCGAAGCCTGGTCTCCGCTCCCCCTCCCCTCTCTCTGCTCTCTCTCTCTTTTCCCCGCTCTCTGCTCTCTCTGTGTGCTCTGCTCTCTGGAGATCTTCTCTCACACACACACTCTCTGCTCTTATCTCTCTCACACACACTCTCTGCTCTCTCTCCCACACTCTCTGCTCTCTCTCTCCCACACTCTCTGCTCTCTCTCTCCCACACTCTCTGCTCTCTCTCTCCAACACGGCTCTCTGCTCTCTCTCTCCCACACTCTCTGCTCTCTCTCTATTCTCTCTCTCTCCCACACTCTGCTCTCTCTCTCTCTCTCTCTCTCTCTCCCACATTCTTTGCTCTATCTATCTTAACAGTGGTGAAGTTTGGACAATCACCACTTGATGGCAGTGTTAAACCAGAAGTGATGAAAACAACATCACTGCAGAGAGAGAGAGATTTCAGAGAGACTAATATACTGATTTACAGTGCATTCAGAAAGTATTGCCAGACCCTGTTACGGCTTTCTAGTTGTGATGAAGGAGAGTCGGACCAAACTGCAGCGTGTCGATTGCGATCCATGTTTATTTAAACAAACGTAAACACGACTAAACACGAACACTACAAAACAATAAACGAAATCCGAAAACAGCCTATACTTGTGCAAACTAACAGAGAGTACACATAGGACAGATAGGACAATCACCCACGACAAACTCAAAGAATATGACTGCCTAAATATGGTTCCCAATCAGAGACAACGATAACCACCTGCCTCTGATTGAGAACCACTCCAGACAGCCATAGACCTTGCTAGATAACCCCACTAGCTACAATCCCAAAAACATGCACACCAAAACCCCAAGACAAAACACACCACAATACAAAAACTCCATGCCACACCCTGGCCTGACCCAATACATGAAGAAAAACACAAAATACTAGACCAGGGCGTGACAGACCCCTTGACTTTTTACACATTTTGTCACGTTACAGCCTTATTCTAAAATGGATTAAATGTGTTTTTCCCCTCATCAATCTACACACAATAACCCAGAATTACAAAGCAAAAACTGTTTATGTGTGAACATTTTTATTTAAAAAAAACATAGATCATATTTACATAAGTATTCAGACCCTTTACTCAGCACTTTGTTGAAGCACCTTTGGCAGCGATTACAGCCTTGATTCTTATTGGGTATGTTGCTACAAGCTTGGCACACCTGTATTTGGGGAGTTTCTCCCATTCTTCTCTGCAGATCCTCTCAAGCTCTGTCAGGTTGGATTGGGAGCGTCGCTGCACAGCTATTTTCAGTTCTCTCCAGAGATGTTTGATCGGGTTCTGGGCTGTGGATTGGCCATTCAAAGGCATTCAGAGACTTGTCCAGAAGCCACTCCTGCGTTGTCTTGGCTGTGTGCTTCGGGTTGTTGTCCTTTTGGAAGGTCAACCTTAATCACAAGTCTGAAGTCCTGAGCGCTCTGGAGCAGGTTTTCATCAAGGATCTCTGTACTTTGCTCTGTTCATCTTACCCGTAATCCTGATTAGTCTCCCAGTCCCTGCAGCTGAAAAACATCCTCACAGCATGATGCTGCCACCACCATACTTCATCGTAGGGATGGTGCCAGGTTACCTTCAGATGTGATGCTTAGCATTCAGTTTGCTTAGCAAACCAGGTAAATCTTGGTTTCAAAAGACCAGAGAATCTTGTTTCTCATGGTCTGAGAGTCCTTTAGGTGCCTTTTGGAAAACTCCAAGCTTACTGTCATGTGCCTTTTACGGAGGACTGGCTTCCATCTGGCCACTCTACCATAAAGGCCTGATTGGTGGAGTGCTGCAGAGATGGTTGTCCTTCTGGAACCGGGTTCTTGGTTCTCCAAAACAATGCTAGATATACATATATATATATATTCACTATATGCTACATATATATGGGCCACCTTTCCCAGATCTGGCCTCACCAATCCTGTCTAGAACCCAGGTCTCATCTATCTATCACTACTAGACCACCTGATAGAACCAGGTCTCATCTGCCTATCAGTACTAGCCACTACTACTGCCACTATATATATATAGACCACCTGATAGAACCCAGGTCTCATCTCTCATCAGTACTAGCCACTACTACTGCCACTATATATATATATATAGACCACCTGATAGAACCCAGGTCTCATCTCTCTATCACTACCTAGCCACTACTACTGCCATATATATATATATATATAGACCACCTGATAGAACCCAGGTCTCATCTCTCTATCACTACTAGCCACTACTACTGCCACTATATATATATAGACCACCTGATAGAACCCAGGTCTCATCTCTCTATCACTACTACAGCCACTACTACTGCCATATATATATATATATAGACCACCTGATAGAACCCAGGTCTCATCTCTCTATCACTACCAGCCACTACTACTGCCACTATATATATATATACTACTATATATATATATAGACCACCTGATAGCCACTAGCCACTACAGGTCTCTCTATAGACCACCTGATAGAAATATATAGCCATGCCACTATATATATATATAGACCACCTGATAGAACCCAGGTCTCATCTCTCTATCAGTACTAGCCACTACTACTGCCATATATATATATATATATAGACCACCTGATAGAACCCAGGTCTCATCTCTCCATCACTACCAGCCTAGATAAAGGCAGAACAAATCTTGCTGAAGAAATAGGGGGAACAGAAAGTTAGGTCTCATCAGACATTCAATAGTCAGAGTAGGTTTGAGCTCTGATCAGTTATCAGGCCTAGGCTACATGCTCTGTCCTGCTGCAACGTTATTTGTATCACAGTGGTCTAAGGCACTGCATCACAGTGATAGAGGTGCAGCCACCATAGACCACCTGATACCCGTTACTACTGTATCAGTACTTGGCAGGTCCAGCTCCATCGTACCAGGTAGATAAAAGGCAGAACAAAGCTTGCTGAAGAAAGAGGGGGCGTCCAGGTTTGGTCGTCATCAGACATTCAATAGTCAGGTTTGGCCCAGTTATCAGGCCGACCATGTTTGGCCCAGCGTCGGCCAGGTTTGGCCCAGCATCGACCAGGTTTGGCCCAGCGTCGTCCAGGTTTGGCCCAGCGTCTACCAGGTTTGGCCCAGCGTCGTCCAGGTTTGGCCCAGCGTCGTCCAGGTTTGGCCCAGCGTCTACCAGGTTTGGCCCAGCGTGATCCAGGTTTGGCCCAGTGTCGTCCAGGTTTGGCCCAGTGTCGTCCAGGTTTGGCCCAGTGTCGTCCAGGTTTGGCCCAGCGTCGTCCATGTTTGGCCCAGCGTCGTCCAGGTTTGGCCCAGCGTCTAGTGTCCAGGTTTGGCCCAGCGTCGTCCAGGTTTGGCCCAGCGTCGTCCAGGTTTGGCCCAGCGTCGTCCAGGTTTGGCCCAGTGTCGTCCAGGTTTGGCCCAGCGTCGTCCAGGTTCGGCCGAGTGTCGTCCAGGTTTGGCCCAGCGTCGTCCATGTTTGGCCCAGCGTCGTCCAGGTTTGGCCCAGTGTCACATAAACGTCATTGTAAAAAGAATTTGTTCTTAACTGACCCAGTTAAATGAAGGTCACATAAACACATTTAATAAATAATATAATGTTCTGTGAACTGATCTGTGACCAGTTAAATGAAGGTCACATAAACACATTTAATAAATAATATAATGTTCTGTGAACTGATCTGGGACCAGTTTCCCAACCGCATATTAAGGCAAAGTTAACCTTCATAGGAGCATCGTTAAATCTCTTTCCCAAAACCATGGTTATTCAGGTTGCACCTGAAAACAGTTGTAATGTACCTCCTGCCTCAGCCCAGGCATAGAGCAGGAAATGCATCGTTAGATGCTTATCTGCCCTCCTGCGTCACGTTATACACAGAAGATCCCCGCTAAACAAAGAATCACATGGTTTATCAGTTGAGTACTGGATTGGAGCATTTCATGTTCAATCAATTGACTTCTGTTTTGCTACTTGTAGGCTACTGTCTGTAATTTGTCTCAGTATATTTGATGATGTGTGGCCTGGAAAATGATTTGTTTTATTTAATCAAGGTTAAAAGATTAACGTTTCAGCCTTCATCAGAATAATCACACAAAGCGAATGGACAAGTTAAATGTATTTCAGTATGATTGAAATAGGACTATAGCCTGCTGTTTATATTGTAATGTATTAAAGCAGTCATCTTGGTTTCAATTTGAAATTAAAGTTTTACTTGAAAAGGTTAACAATGATTTTGGAAAACACCTCTGTTACGAATTCCCTGTCGGTGACTGTTGTCAGCACCTCACAACCCAAAGCTGTCCACACCACTACCAATCAACCACAACCAGAGCTGAGAGTCTAGGAGGAACCATACACCTGCCTCTCAAACCCTCCCTGACCTGTGTGTGTTAACTCCTGAGAGTCTAGGAGGAACCATAAACCTGCCTCTCAAACCCTCCCTGACCTGTGTGTGTTAACTCCTGAGAGTCTAGGGGGAACCATAAACCTGCCTCTCAAACCCTCCGTGTGTGTGTTAACTCCTGAGAGTCTAGGAGGAACCATAAACCTGCCTCTCAAACCCTCCTGTGTGTGTTAACTCCTGAGAGTCTAGGAGGAACCATAAACCTGCCTCTCAAACCCTCCCTGACCTGTGTGTGTTAACTCCTGAGAGTCTAGGAGGAACCATAAACCTGCCTCTCAAACCCTCCCTGACCTGTGTGTGTTAACTCACATTTACATTTACATTTAAGTCATTTAGCAGACGCTCTTATCCAGAGCGACTTACAAATTGGTGCTTTCACCTTATGACATCCAGTGGAACAGCCACTTTACAATAGTGCATCTAGGTCTTTTAAGGGGGGGGGGGGGAGGAGAGAAGGATTACTTTATCCTATCCTAGGTATTCCTTAAAGAGGTGGGGTTTCAGGTGTCTCCGGAAGGTGGTGATTGACTCCGCTGTCCTGGCGTCGTGAGGGAGTTTGTTCCACCATTGGGGGGCCAGAGCAGCGAACAGTTTTGACTGGGCTGAGCGGGAACTGTACTTCCTCAGTGGTAGGGAGGCGAGCAGGCCAGAGGTGGATGAACGCAGTGCCCTTGTTTGGGTGTAGGGCCTGATCAGAGCCTGGAGGTACTGAGGTGCCGTTCCCCTCACAGCTCCGTAGGCAAGCACCATGGTCTTGTAGCGGATGCGAGCTTCAACTGGAAGCCAGTGGAGAGAGCGGAGGAGCGGGGTGACGTGAGAGAACTTGGGAAGGTTGAACACCAGACGGGCTGCGGCGTTCTGGATGAGTTGTAGGGGTTTAATGGCACAGGCAGGGAGCCCAGCCAACAGCGAGTTGCAGTAATCCAGACGGGAGATGACAAGTGCCTGGATTAGGACCTGCGCCGCTTCCTGTGTGAGGCAGGGTCGTACTCTGCGGATGTTGTAGAGCATGAACCTACAGGAACGGGCCACCGCCTTGATGTTATTTGAGAACGACAGGGTGTTGTCCAGGATCACGCCAAGGTTCTTAGCGCTCTGGGACGAGGACACAATGGAGTTGTCAACCGTGATGGCGAGATCATGGAACGGGCAGTCCTTCCCCGGGAGGAAGAGCAGCTCCGTCTTGCCGAGGTTCAGCTTGAGGTGATGATCCGTCATCCACACTGATATGTCTGCCAGACATGCAGAGATGCGATTCGCCACCTGGTCGTCAGAAGGGGGAAAGGAGAAGATTAATTGTGTGTCGTCTGCATAGCAATGATAGGAGAGACCATGTGAGGTTATGACAGAGCCAAGTGACTTGGTGTATAGCGAGAATAGGAGAGGGCCTAGAACAGAGCCCTGGGGGACACCAGTGGTGAGAGCACGTGGTGAGGAGACGGATTCTCGCCACGCCACCTGGTAGGAGCGACCTGTCAGGTAGGACGCAATCCAAGCGTGGGCCGCGCCGGAGATGCCCAACTCGGAGAGGGTGGAGAGGAGGATCTGATGGTTCACAGTATCGAAGGCAGCCGATAGGTCTAGAAGGATGAGAGCAGAGGAGAGAGAGTTAGCTTTAGCAGTGCGGAGCGCCTCCGTGATACAGAGAAGAGCAGTCTCAGTTGAATGACTAGTCTTGAAACCTGACTGATTTGGATCAAGAAGGTCATTCTGAGAGAGATAGCGGGAGAGCTGGCCAAGGACGGCACGTTCAAGAGTTTTGGAGAGAAAAGAAAGAAGGGATACTGGTCTGTAGTTGTTGACATCGGAGGGATCGAGTGTAGGTTTTTTCAGAAGGGGTGCAACTCTCGCTCTCTTGAAGACAGGAGGGACGTAGCCAGCGGTCAGGGATGAGTTGATGAGCGAGGTGAGGTAAGGGAGAAGGTCACCAGAGATGGTCTGGAGAAGAGAGGAGGGGATAGGGTCAAGCGGGCAGGTTGTTGGGCGGCCGGCCGTCACAAGACGCGAGATGTCATCTGGAGAGAGGGGAGAAAGAGGTCAGAGCACAGGGTAGGGCAGTGTGAGCAGAACCAGCGGTGTCGTTTGACTTAGCAAACGAGGATCGGATGTCGTCGACCTTCTTTTCAAAATGGTTGACGAAGTCATCTGCAGAGAGGGAGGAGGGGGGGGGAGGGGAGGAGGATTCAAGAGGGAGGAGAAGGTGGCAAAGAGCTCCTGAGAGTCTAGGGGGAACCATAAACCTGCCTCTCAAACCCTCCGTGTGTGACCTGTGACCTGAAAGGACATCTGCCCATCCTTTCCACTCTGCAGGTCACACAATACTGTCAGTCTCCATCTAGCAGTTAGAGAGAGGAACATCTCTGTCTGTACTGTCAGTCTCCATCTAGCAGTTAGAGGAACATCTCTGTCTCTACAATACTGTCAGTCTCCATCTAGCAGTTACAGAGAGGAACATCTCTGTCTCTACAATACTGTCAGTCTCCATCTAGCAGTTACAGAGAGGAACATCTCTGTCTCTACAATACTGTCAGTCTCCATCTAGCAGTTACAGAGAGGAACATCTCTGTCTCTACAATACTGTCAGTCTCCATCTAGCAGTTACAGAGAGGAACATCTCTACAATACTGTCAGTCTCCATCTAGCAGTTACAGAGAGGAACATCTCTGTCTACAATACTGTCAGTCTCCATCAGCAGTTACAGAGAGGAACATCTCTGTCTCTACAATACTGTCAGTCTCCATCTAGCAGTTACAGAGAGGAACATCTCTGTCTCTACAATACTGTCAGTCTCCATCTAGCAGTTACAGAGAGGAACATCTCTGTCTCTACAATACTGTCAGCCTCCATCTAGCAGTTACAGAGAGGAACATCTCTGTCTCTACAATACTGTCAGCCTCCATCTAGCAGTTACAGAGAGGAACATCTCTACAATACTGTCAGTCTTCCATCACCATTCCATTACCATTCCACTACCAATCCATCACCATTCCATTACCATTCCATCACCATTCCACTACCATTCTGTTTACCATTCCATCACCATTCTGTTTACCATTCCATCACCATTATGTTTACCATTCCATCACCATTCCACTACCATTATGTTTACCATTCCACTACCATTATGTTTACCATTCCACTACCATTATGTTTACCATTCCACTACCATTCTGTTTTCCATTCCATCACCATTCCACTACCATTCTGTTTACCATTCCACTACCATTCTGTTTTCCATTCCATCATCATTCCACTACCTTTCCATTCCCATTCCATCACCATTCCATCATCATTCCACTACCTTTCCACTACCATTCCATCACTATTCCATCACCATTCCATCACCATTCCACTACCATTATGTTTACCATTCCACTACCATTATGTTTACCATTCCACTACCATTCCATCACCATTCCACTACCATTCTGTTTACCATTCCACTACCTTTCCACTACCATTCCACTACCATTCCATCACCATTCCACTACCATTCTGTTTACCATTCCACTACCTTTCCACTACCATTCCATCACCATTCCACTACCATTCTGTTTACCATTCCACTACCTTTCCACTACCATTCCACTACCATTCCATCACCATTCCACTACCATTCTGTTTACCATTCCATCACCATTCCATTACCATTCCATCACCATTCCATCACCATTCCATCACCATTCCATTGCCATCCACTTCCACAGTTCTTTACTAAAAACGTATTATTTGTTACATTTTGTAAAACTTAGCAGTACTACTGATTTCTCATTTGACTGTGTAAAACTTAGCAGTACTACTGATTTCTCTGAGAGTGAGGCAAATATATATTATTACTGTATAAAACCTAGCAGTACTACTGATTTCTCTGAGAGTGAGGCAGATATATATTATTACTGTGTAAAACCTAGCAGTACTACTGATTTCTCTGAGAGTGAGGCAGATATATATTATTACTGTGTAAAACCTAGCAGTACTACTGATTTCTCTGAGAGTGAGGCAGATATATATTATTACTGTATAAAACCTAGCAGTACTACTGATTTCTCTGAGAGTGAGGCAGATATATATTATTACTGTGTAAAACCTAGCAGTACTACTGATTTCTCTGAGAGTGAGGCAGATATATATTATTACTGTGTAAAACCTAGCAGTACTACTGATTTCTCTGAGAGTGAGGCAGATATATATTATTACTGTGTAAAACCTAGCAGTACTACTGATTTCACTGAGAGTGAGACAGATATATATTATTACTGTGTAAAACCTAGCAGTACTACTGATTTCACTGAGAGTGAGGCAGATATATATTATTACTGAATAAAACTGTTACTGTAATTTAATGATGCCAATGTGTTTTCATTAATTCAAAACCCTTAATCTATTTTATGAGAATTTGTAAGATTCTTGTTTGCATAAAATAGACGGAGACCAGTCTTTTCAATAATAGGTAACATAATTTATTCTCGGAGCGCGCTGCCACTTCACCACGAGCAACAGTTTATATACAAAACATGACGCCATTTCATTGTTTTAACAGAATCCCCTCCTCTCGACAGGGACAAAGTGAGGTAAAAGTTCATTCTAACTTACTAACACACTCCCAGGTAACTTTTGACCCCTCAACATTATCGATCACCACTGATCTGACAGTTCTAATTAACAGAAAAATTAGGAATGCACTCACTGTCTTATCTAAAAACCCCAGAGCTCAGTTCCGTAGGTTCAACCATAGGTTAACTACCTTATGTGTTTACACAGTCCACAACCCATTCGTTTCTGCCTAGTTGGAATGGTGTTCATTAACTTTAATTACTCCTTGTCCGTGTCTCACAATCCCTTCTTATGAACTCATATTGTTAGTCAGATATAATAAAACAGAGTAAAAGTTTACTTAGTTAGAGTTCTATTTTAAATGGGGATATTGTTTATTCATTTATTCATAATAATTCTAACAATCCACCCTAAAAATGACAAAACAATTCATACCATCATTAAACACTAAAAGGAAATGTCAATGATATCCTAGGAATAATACAAACCAATACACGTATGTACACACGATCAACGCCCGTGACTGTTTTAACCTACATCAGAATCAGAACACTTCTTATCAGGATTTTCGTTACAATCGTCATTTCAAAACAGTCCATACATTGAAATATGAATAACCTAAATCTCCTAAACATCAAATATTGTCTCGTCAACATAATTAAAAGATCCGGATTCCTCCACTGGACCCGGGGTCCTGTATTCATCATTCCACTGGTCAGAGCTTAGAATTTGTCACCAAAGCCCCATATACTACCCACCATTGCGACCTGTACGCTCTCGTTGGCTGGCCCTCGCTTCATACTCGTCGCCAAACCCACTGGCTCCATGTCATCTACAAGACCCTGCTAGGTAAAGTCCCCCTTATCTCAGCTCGCTGGTCACCATAGCATCTCCCACATGTAGCACACGCTCCAGCAGGTATATCTCTCTAGTCATCCCCAAAACCAATTATTTCTTAGGCCGCCTCTCCTTCCAGTTCTCTGCTGCCAATGACTGGAACGAACTACAAAAATCTCTGAAACTGGAAACATTTATCTCCCTCACTAAGTTTAAGTACCAACTGTCAGAGCATCTTACAGATTACTGCACCTGTACATAGCCCACCAATAATTTAGCCCAAACAACTACCTCTTTCCCAACTGTATTTAATTAATTTATTTATTTTGCTCCTTTGCACCCCATTATTTTTATTTCTACCTTGCACATTCTTCCATTGCAAATCTACCATTCCAGTGTTTTACTTGCTATATTGTATTTACTTCGCCACCATGGCCTTTTTTGCCTTTACCTCCCTTATCTCACCTCATTTGCTCACATCGTATATAGACCTGTTTCTACTGTATTATTGACTGTATGTTTGTTTTACTCCATGTGTAACTCTGTGTCGTTGTGTGTGATGAACTGCTTTGCTTTATCTTTGTTATGGTTTTCTTCTGGTGAAGGAGAGGAGGACCAAAATGCAGCGTGGTTATTCATAAAAATCTTCAATGAAAGATGAAACTACGAACAATATACAAAAACAAGAAACGTGAAAAACCGAAACAGCCCTATCTGGTGCAACAAACACAGAGATAGGAACAATCACCCACGAAATACCTAAAGAATATGGCTGCCTAAATATGGTTCCCAATCAGAGACAACGATAACCACCTGCCTCTGATTGAGAACCACTCCAGGCAACCATAGACTTACCTAGACTACTATACTAAACACAACCCCATCAATCTACAAAACCCCTAGACAAGACAAACACATAATTCACCCATGTCACACCCTGGCCTAACCACAATAATAAAGAGAACACAGAATACTAAGGCCAGGGCGTGACAGTACCCCCCCAAAGGTGCGGACTCCCGGCCGCACACCTAAACCTAAATCCATAGGGGAGGGTCTGGGTGGGCGTCTGTCCACGGTGGCGGCTCTGGCGCTGGACGTGGACCCCACTCCAACACAGTCTTAGTCCGCTTACTTCGCGTCCTTAGATTGGAGACCCTCGCCGCCGACCTTGGCCTACTAACCTTAACCAAGGGCCCCACTGGACTGAGGGGCAGCTTCGGACTGAGGGGTAGCTCGGGACTGAGGGGTAGCTCGGGACTGAGGTAGCTCGGGACTGAGGGGTAGCTCGGGACTGAGGTAGCTCGGGACTGAGGTAGCTCGGGACTGAGGGGTAGCTCGGGACTGAGGTAGCTCGGGACTGAGGGGTAGCTCGGGACTGAGGTAGCTCGGGACTGAGGTAGCTCCGGACTGAGGTAGCTCGGGACTGAGGTAGCTCGGGACTGAGGGGTAGCTCGGGACTGAGGGGTAGCTCGGGACTGAGGGGTAGCTCGGGACTGAGGCAGCTCGGGACTGAGGGGTAGCTCGGGACTGAGGGGTAGCTCGGGACTGAGGGGTAGCTCAAGACTGAGAGGAAGCTCAGGAGGGGGGGGGGGTAACCCCATGACTCTGGACCAGGAGGTTGATCCCAGTGATAGAGACAGAGGTTGGTGATGGGGGGTAACCCCATGACTCTAGACCAGTAGGTTGATCCCAGTAGTAGAGACAGAGGGTGGTGGATGGGGGGAGTAACCCCATGACTCTGGACCAGAAGGTTGATCCCAGTGGTAGAGACAGAGGGTGGTGGATGCGGGGTAACCCCATGACTCTGGACCAGAAGGTTGATCCCAGTGTTAGAGACACTCTTTAAACTCTATCCCAAACCTTAACCATTCATAATGAGGCCCTAACCTTAATGTTTAAACTCTATCCCAAACCTTAACCATTCATAATGAGGCCCTAATCTTAATGTTTAAACTCTATCCCAAACCTTAACCATTCATAATGAGGCCCAACACATTGTGTTAACACATCCGTGACCAACTACAGTGGGGCAAAAAAGTATTTAGTCAGCCACCAATTGTGCAAGTTCTCCCTCTTAAAAAGATGAGAAAGGCCTGTAATTTTCATCATAGGTACACTTCAACTATGACAGACAAAATGAGGGGAAAAAAATCCAGAAAATCACATTTTTAATTCATTTATTTGCAAATTATGGTGGAAAATAAGTATTTGGTTAATAACAAAAGTTTACACAGGAACTCATATCTCTCAGAGAGTCACTATTCCACTGAGACCTAATTGAAACACAAAGCAGAAAATGGAATCAGAGCTGTGTGTGTCATTCTTATTGAAAGTCCTGTTAACTCTCTCACAAAAACACACGCTTGCACGCACGCACACACACACACACACACACACACACACACACACCACACACACCCCTCTAGCTCAATCTAGCCATCTCTGGTCACTGTCAGTAGCTAGTTAATGAGAAGGGGACTAAAATCAATATACACACCTTGGGAGGAATTCCTGATTACCTGTCTGTCTGTCTGTCTGTCTGTCTGTCTGTCTGTCTGTCTGTCTGTCTCTCTCTCTGCTCTCCCTCCACAGCAACAGTAATATCATAGAGAGTCACTGATGTCACCCAGCCCATCAGGGCTCAAAGGCCCCCAATTACCAAACATAAAGCAAATTCCACACATCCTCTCTCTCGCTCTTCCCTCTGTTCTGACTCTCTCCCCTCCCTCTCTCTCTCTCTTTCCATCTGTTCTGACTCTCTACCCTCCCTCTCTCTCTCTTTCCCTCTGTTCTGACTCTCTACCCTCCCTCTCTCTCTCTTTCCCTCTGTTCTGACTCTCTACCCTCCCTCCCTCCCTCCCTCTCTCTCCTCCCTCTCTCGCTCTTCCCTCTGTTCTGACTCTCTCCCCTCCCTCTCTCTCTCTCTTTCCATCTGTTCTGACTCTCTACCCTCCCTCTCTCTCTCTTTCCCTCTGATCTGACTCTCTCCCCTCCCTCTCTCTCTCGTTCCCTCTGTTCTGACTCTCTACCCTCCCTCTCTCTCTCTTTCCCTCTGTTCTGACTCTCTACCCTCCCTCTCACTCTCTTTCCCTCTGATCTGACTCTCTACCCTCCCTCTCTCTCTCTCTTTCCCTCTGTTCTGACTCTCTCCCCTCCCTCTCTCTCTCTCTCTCTTTCCCTCTGTTCTGACTCTCTCCCCTCCCTCTCTCTCCTTCCCTCTGTTCTGACTCTCTACCCTCTCTTTCTCTCTCTCTTTCCCTCTGTTCTGACTCTCTACCCTCCCTCCCTCCCTCTCTCTCCTCCCTTCTGCTCTTCCCTCTGTTCTGACTCTCTCCCCTCCCTCTCTCTCTCTCTTTCCATCTGTTCTGACTCTCTACCCTCGCTCTCTCTCTCTTTCCCTCTGATCTGACTCTCTCCCCGCCCTCTCTCTCTCGTTCCCTCTGTTCTGACTCTCTCCCCTCCCTCTCTCTCTCTTTCCCTCTGTTCTGACACTCCCCCTCCCTCTCTCTCTCTCTCTTTCCCTCTGTTCTGACTCTCTACCCTTCCTCTCTCTCTCTCTCTTTCCCTCTGTTCTGACTCTCTCCCCTCCCTCTCTCTCTCTCTCTTTCCCTCTGTTCTGACACTCTTCCCTCCCTCTCTCTCTCTCGTTCCCTCTGTTCTGACACTCTCCCCTCCCTCTCTCTCTCTCTTTCCCTCTGTTCTGACTCTCTCTTTCCCTCTGTTCTGACTCTCAACCCTCCCTCTCTCTCTTTCCCTCTGTTCTGACACTCTACCCTCCCTCTCTCTCTCTCTTTCCCTCTGTTCTGACTCTCTCCCCTCCCTCCCTCTCTCTCTCTTTCCCTCTGTTCTGACTCTCTCCCCTCCCTCTCTCTCTTTCCATCTGTTCATACTCTCTACCATCCCTCTGTTATGACTCATTACCCTCCCTCTCTCTCTTTCAATCTGTTCTGACTCTCTACCCTCCCTCTGTTCTGACTCTCTACCCTCCCTCTCTCTCTCTTTCCCTCTGTTGCGACTCTCATCTCTCTCTCTCTCTCTTTCTCTCTGTTCTGACTCTCTCCCTCCATCTCTCTCTTTCCCTCTGTTCTGACTCTCTACCCTCCATCTCTCTCTTCCCTCTGTTCTGACTCTCTCCCCTCCATCTCTCTCTTTCCCTCTGTTCTGACTCTTACCCTCCCTCTGTTCTGACTCTCTACCCTCCCTCTCTCTCTCTTTCCCTCTGTTCTGACTCTCATCTCTCTCTCCCTCTCTCTCTCTCTCTGTTCCGACTCTCTCCCCTCCATCTCTCTCTTCCCTCTGTTCTGACTCTCTCCCCTCCATCTCTCTCTTTCCCTCTGTTCTGACTCTCTCCCCTCCATCTCTCTCTTCCCTCTGTTCTGACTCTCCCCTCCATCTCTCTCTTTCCCTCTGTTCTGACTCTCTACCCTCCATCTCTCTCTTTCCCTCTGTTCTGACTCTCTACCCTCCCTCTCTCTCTTTCCCTCTGTTCTGACTCTCTACCCTCCATCTCTCTCTTCCCTCTGTTCTGACTCTCTCCCCTCCATCTCTCTCTTTCCCTCTGTTCTGACTCTCTAGCCTCCATCTCTCTCTTCCCTCTGTTCTGACTCTCTCCCCTCCATCTCTCTCTTTCCCTCTGTTCTGACTCTCTCCCCTCCATCTCTCTCTTTCCCTCTGTCTGACTCTCTACTCTCCCTCTCTCTCTGTGATATCTACTTTTTTTTAAATAAAAATGTTCACACATAAAGTGAACCGTTTTTGCTTTGTAATTCTGCGTTATTGTGTGTAGATTGATGAGGGGAAAAACACATTTAATTCATTTTAGAATAAGGCTGTAACGTGACAAAATGTGTAAAAAGTCAAGGGGTCTGAATACTTTCTGAATGTTACTGAATACTTTGTGAATGTTACTGTATATCAGTATATTAGACTCTCTCTCTCTCTCTCTCTCTGCAGTGATGTTCTTTTCATCACTTCTGGTTGAACACTGCCATCAAGTGGTGATTGTCCAAACTGCACCACTGTTAAGATAAGAGAAAGTGAGAGAGAGAGCAGAGTGTGGGAGAGAGAGAGCAGAGAGAGAGATTAGAGTGTGTGGGAGAGAGAGAGCAGAGAGAGAGATTAGAGTGTGTGGGAGAGAGAGAGAGCAGAGAGTGTGGGAGAGAGAGCAGAGAGAGAGCAGAGTGTGGGAGAGAGAGAGAGCAGAATGTGGGAGAGAGAGAGAGCAGAGAGAGAGCAGAGTGTGTGGGAGAGAGAGAGCAGAGAGTGTGAGAGAGAGAGAGAGAGAGAGAGAGAGCAGAGAAAAGAGAGAGCAGAGAGAGAGCAGAGAGCAGGCTGAGAGAGCTGATAGAGCAGAGCGAGGAGAAGAGAGCAGAGAGTGAGATCAGAGAGTGAGAGAGAAGAGAGAGCAGAGAGAGCGAGCAGAAAGAGAGCAGAGAAGAGAGAGAGAGCAGAAAGAGAGAGCAGAGCAGAGAGAACTCTGTTGCTATAGTGACCCTGCATTACAACACTCTGTTGCTATAGTAACCCTGCATCGCAACACTCTGTTGCTATAGTGACCCTGCATCACAACACTCTGTTGCTATAGTGACCCTGCATTACAACACTCTGTTGCTATAGTAACCCTGCATTACAACACTCTGTTGCTATAGTGACCCTGCATCGCAACACTCTGTTGCTATAGTGACCCTGCATCACAACACTCTGTTGCTATAGTGACCCTGCATTACAACACTATGTTGCTATAGTGACCCTGCATCACAACACTATGTTGCTATAGTGACCCTGCATCACAACACTCTGTTGCTATAGTGACCCTGCATTACAACACTCTGTTACTATAGTAACCCTGCATCACAACACTCTGTTGCTATAGTAACCCTGCATTACAACACTCTGTTGCTATAGTGACCCTGCATCGCAACACTCTGTTGCTATAGTGACCCTGCATCACAACACTCTGTTGCTATAGTGACCCTGCATTACAACACTATGTTGCTATAGTGACCCTGCATTACAACACTATGTTGCTATAGTGACCCTGCATTACAACACTGTTGCTATAGTGACCCTGCATTACAACACTCTGTTGCTATAGTGACCCTGCATTACAACACTCTGTTGCTATAGTAACCCTGCATCACAACACTCTGTTGCTATAGTGACCCTGCATCACAACACTCTGTTGCTATAGTGACCCTGCATTACAACACTCTGTTACTATAGTAACCCTGCATCACAACACTCTGTTACTATAGTAACCCTGCATCACAACACTCTGTTACTATAGTAACCCTGCATCACAACACTATGTTGCTATAGTGACCCTGCATCACAACACTCTGTTGCTATAGTGACCCTGCATTACAACACTCTGTTACTATAGTAACCCTGCATCACAACACTCTGTTACTATAGTAACCCTGCATCACAACACTCTGTTACTATAGTAACCCTGCATCACAACACTCTGTTGCTATAGTGACCCTGCATCACAACACTCTGTTGCTATAGTGACCCTGCATCACAACACTCTGTTGCTATAGTAACCCTGCATCACAACACTCTGTTACTATAGTAACCCTGCATCACAACACTCTGTTACTATAGTAACCCTGCATCACAACACTATGTTGCTATAGTGACCCTGCATCACAACACTCTGTTGCTATAGTGACCCTGCATTACAACACTCTGTTACTATAGTAACCCTGCATCACAACACTCTGTTACTATAGTAACCCTGCATCACAACACTCTGTTGCTATAGTGACCCTGCATCACAACACTCTGTTGCTATAGTGACCCTGCATCACAACACTCTGTTGCTATAGTAACCCTGCATTACAACACTCTGTTGTACTAATTGTACAATTTGTTTAATTCTATTCCACATATTTAATTGTTTTGTATTTCATTTCATATTTGTTTCATGTTTCAACCAGTCGCAGGTTAACATCAACCTGACAGAGGAAACGTAAAATCAATAAACAAACTGTTTTCACAATTAACAGGCCTTTTCTTGTTTCAAGTATGTTTTATTATGAAAAGTACAATATATCCTTGTACACTTGTACAACTATGGAGCGTATGTCCAGATATAATTGTACAATTTGTTATTCAACATAAAAGACAACACATGATCACATTGGTATTTTAACAGTGTTGTTGTAAGAGGTCCTCACAACTATAGAAAGAAGCGCATGTGTGTGTGTGTGTGTGTGTGTCCAGAATGTGTGTGTGTGTGTGTGTGTGTCCAGAATGTGTGTGTGTGTGCGTGTGTGTCTAGAGTCCAGAGTGTGTGTGTGTGTGTCCAGTGTGTGTGTGTGTGTGTGTGTGTGTGTCCAGAATGTGTGTGTGTGTGTGTGTCTAGAGTGTGTGTGTGTGTGTGTCCAGAGTGTGTGTGTGTGTGTCCAGAATGTGTGTGTGTGTGCGTGTGTGTCTAGAGTCCAGAGTGTGTGTGTGTGTGTCCAGTGTGTGTGTGTGTCCAGAGTGTGTGTGTGTCCAGAATGTGTGTGTGTGTGTGTGTCTAGAGTGTGTGTGTGTGTGTGTCCAGAGTGTGTGTGTGTGTGTCCAGAGTGTGTGTGTGTGTGTGTCCAGAGTGTGTGTGTGTGTGTCTAGAGTGTGTGTGTGTGTGTCTAGAGTGTGTGTGTGTGTGTCTAGAGTGTGTGTGTGTGTGTCCAGAGTGTGTGTGTGTGTGTCCAGAGTGTGTGTGTGTGTGTGTGTGTGTCCAGTGTGTGTGTGTGTGTGTGTGTGTCCAGTGTGTCCAGTGTGTGTGTGTCCAGAATGTGTGTGTGTCCAGTGTGTGTCCAGTGTGTGTGTGTCCAGAATGTGTGTGTGTCCAGTGTGTGTGTGTGTGTGTGTCCAGAATGTGTGTGTGTCCAGTGTGTGTGTGTGTCCAGTGTGTGTGTGTGTCCAGAGTGTGTGTGTGTCCAGAATGTGTGTGTGTGTGTGTGTCTAGAGTGTGTGTGTGTGTGTGTGTGTCCAGAGTGTGTGTGTGTGTGTCCAGAGTGTGTGTGTGTGTGTCCAGAGTGTGTGTGTGTGTGTCTAGAGTGTGTGTGTGTGTGTCTAGAGTGTGTGTGTGTGTCTAGAGTGTGTGTGTGTGTGTCCAGAGTGTGTGTGTGTGTGTGTCCAGAGTGTGTGTGTGTGTGTGTGTGTGTCCAGTGTGTGTGTGTGTGTGTGTGTCCAGTGTGTCGAGTGTGTGTGTGTCCAGAATGTGTGTGTGTCCAGTGTGTCGAGTGTGTGTGTGTCCAGAATGTGTGTGTGTCCAGTGTGTGTGTGTGTCCAGTGTGTGTGTGTGTCCAGTGTGTGTGTGTGTCCAGTGTGTGTGTGTGTCCAGTGTGTGTGTGTGTCCAGTGTGTGTGTGTGTCCAGAGTGTGTGTGTGTCCAGTGTGTGTGTGTGTCCTGTGTGTGTGTCCAGAGTGTGTGTGTGTCCAGTGTGTATGTGTGTGTTTGTGTGTGTTTGTCCAGTGTGTGTGTCCAGTGTGTGTCCAGAGTGTGTGTGTGTGTCCAGAATGTGTGTGTGTGTGTGTCCAGAGTGTGTGTGTGTCCAGAGTGTGTGTGTGTGTGTCCAGTGTGTGTGTGTGTCCAGAGTGTGTGTGTGTGTCCTGAGTGTGTGTGTCCAGTGTGTGTGTGTGTGTCCAGAGTGTGTGTGTCCAGTGTTTGTGTGTTTGTGTGTGTAGAATGTGTGTGTCCTGAGTGTGTGTGTCCAGTGTGTGTGTGTGTGTCCAGTGTGTGTGTGTGTGTCCAGAGTGTATTTGTCCAGTGTGTGTTTGTCCAGTGTGTGTGTGTCCAGTGTGTGTGTCCTGTGTGTGTGTTTGTGTGTGTGTGTGTGTATTTGTCCAGTGTGTGTGAGTGTGTGTGTTTGTCCAGTGTGTGTGTGACCAGTGTGTGTGTGTGTGTCCAGAGTGTGTGTGTGTGTCCCCAGTGTGTGTGTGTGTCCAGTGTGTGTGTGTGTCCTGTGTGTGTGTGTGTGTGTGTGTATTTGTCCAGTGTGTGTGTGTGTGTCCAGAGTATGTGTGTGTCCAGTGTGTGTGTGTGTCCTGTCTGTGTGTGTGTGTCCTGTCTGTGTGTGTGTCCTGTCTGTGTGTGTGTGTCCAGAGTGTGTGTGTGTGTGTCCAGAGTGTGTGTGTGTGTCCAGAGTGTGTGTGTGTGTCCAGAGTGTGTGTGTGTGTCCAGAGTGTGTGTGTGTGTCCAGAGTGTGTGTGTGTCCAGAGTGTGTGTCCAGTGTGTGTGTGTGTGTCCAGTGTGTGTCCAGTGTGTGTGTCCAGTGTGTGACCATTGTGTGTGTGTGTGTCCAGAGTGTGTGTGTCCAGAGTATATGTGTCCAGTGTGTGTGTGTGCGTCCAGAGTGTGTGTGTGCGTGTGTATTTGTCCAGTGTGTGTGTGTCCAGTGTGTGTGTGTGTGCGTCCAATGTGTGTGTGTGTGTGTGTGTCCACTGTGTGTGTGTGTGTGTCCACTGTGTGTGTGTGTGTCCACTGTGTGTGTGTGTGTCCAGTGTGTGTGTGTGTCCAGTGTGTGTGTGTGTGTGTCCAGTGTGTGTGTGTGTCCAGTGTGTGTGTGTGTCCAGTGTGTGTGTGTGTGTCCAGTGTGTGTGTCCAGTGTGTGTGTCCAGTGTGTGTGTCCAGTGTGTGTGTGTGTCCTGTGTGTGACCATTGTGTGTGTGTCCAGAGTGTGTGTGTGTCCTGTGTGTGACCATTGTGTGTGTGTCCAGAGTGTGTGTGTGTCGTATGTGTGTGTTTTTGTGTGTCAGGTTATTATTGACACTGAGTCACCAAACCCCAAACCTAAATCCTGTCCAGTGTTATTTCAGGGACACCGAGGAGTCACCATAAATCCAAAACCCTGTGTGTGTGTGTGTGTATCACTGACAGAGAGACACTGAGTTGGAGTCAGAACAAACCCTAAACCCTGGATAGAGGGGCTCAGTGAATGTGGAGCTGAATGTGATCAGGTGGGTCAGTGTGTCAGAGGAGGCTCTATAGAAGGACAGAGTGCCGGCTGGCCAGTCCAGATACACTCCTACTCTGTGGGGGCTGGAGGAGGGGACGTCTATGGTAGTGGGATTATTATTGTGACAGGCAGCGTAACTGTTGTCAGAGCAGTACAGACTCCAGGACTTGTTATTGTCTCCAAGACAACAGTCCTTAACCCCTCCTCTCCTGCTGATTCCTTTATATGTCACTCCTATACCAACCCTTCCTCCTCCTCTCCTGTTGATTCCTTTATATGTCACTCCTATACCAGCCCCCATTATCCCACTCCACTCTACCTCCCAGTAACAGCGCCCAGTCAGACCCTCTCTACACAGCACCTGTCTACAGCCCTCAAATCTCTCTGGGTGATCAGGATACGGCTGCTTCTCTGTCCTCCATGTCACCTTTCTGTTCTCCTCAGACAGAGAGAGGTGTCTGTTTACTGTGTTTGGGTCCAGTGTGAGATCACAGACATCTGATGGATGAAACCAGACACAATATTAGAAATCATCATCATTCACATTAGAATGTTAACTCACTTTTCACTAATTCATTTAATGTAGATGTTTCTAGGTATCAAAAGGAGAAGTTAAGGTAACTTGAGACTTGTTGAATGGTCATATGTTATACTGTATGGTAATATAAAACACACTTATTCACATTAATTACACACACACCCTGAACACACCCACACACACACACACACACATTATCAAAGCAACTCTTTGTAAACGTTGGTGTCCCTGATTTCTGCTTCTGTAGAACTACAGCTGATATTTAATATGACCAAGTCAGTAATGATGTTGGTCTTTGACTTTGACTTAACTTGAATTAAGATTTATTCTTAGTCATATTCTTCACAGCAGTCAACACTCACATTTTCTAAGTCCAGGTTTCATTCTGTTCTCTCCACCATGTTCCACACTGTAGCGGTAAGCAGAAGAACAGACAGTCATTGAGGGATACACCTGAACATATACACACCCACACACACACACACACACACACACTGGACACACACACACATGCACACTGGACACACACACAGGGTCAATCATTGGTAAGAATGTCCTGTGAGTATGTGTGTGTTCATTGTGTGTGTGTTTGTGTCTAGTTTGTGTTTCCTTTGTGTGTGAGTCCAGTGTGTCAGTATCTAACTTTGTCAAGTGTTGGTAAGAATGTCTGTCTTAACTAGCCTGATAAGTCAAACATGTCTGATATGAACATTGACATAAACCCTCTACATACTTGAGTTTCTCCAGTCTGCAGTGTGGATCCTCCAGTCCAGCAGAGAGCAGTCTGACTCCTGAGTCTCCTGGGTGATTGTAGCTCAGGTCCAGCTCTCTCAGGTGTGAGGGGTTTGACCTCAGAGCTGAGTCCAGAGAAGCACAGCCTTCCTCTGTGACTAGACAGCCTGACAGCCTGCAAAGAGTCAAATCATATTAAAACCACACTGATATTCTTTGGTGGGGAAAATAGTGGCAGTAAATGTTTTCAACATATAACTAACTTTCTCATTCATCCTTATTCTCGATTCATTCCTGATTATTCATCATCATAGTAGCATCAACATGAATGTAGAAGTGTTCAGAAACATCTTCTATTCTTACTGACAATACAAGTGAAGTGACTCCAAAATGACAGGACATTATTCACCATTCAGTTTCTATTAGGAAAAACATCTAAAACACAACCAAGACAAACTGCAAATTAATTCAACAAGTTAGTAGAATCACAAGCTTGATGTAATCACTGCAGGTATGAAATATGGGACCAAATACTAAACGTATGACTACTTTAATACACTATAAGTGAATATAACCGAATAATTACGACTTTTCAAATGGGAGAACTACATACATAAAGTGCTTTCATATCTGATAATACTGACCTCAGAGTCTCCAGTTTACAGTGGGGATTCCCCAGTCCAGCAGAGAGCAGCTTCACTCCTGAATCCTTCAGGTCATTGTTACTCAGGTCCAGCTCTCTCAGGTGTGAGGGGTTTGAACTGAGAACTGAGGCCAACACTTTACAGGATGTGTCTGTGAGTTTACAGCCAGCGAGTCTGAAACACAGAGAAATACAATGACAGACAGGTTGTATTAAAATGTTACACTTAGCTTTCCCTGGTTACACTGTAACATGTGCACAAATAATGTGTTGGGTTTGACTCCAGAGCTGAGACCAGAGAAGCACAGCCTTCCTCTGTGACTCCACAGCCTGACAGCCTGCAAAGAGTCAAATCATATTAAAACCACACTGCTATTCTTTGAAGGTGAAAATAGGGACAGTATATATTTTTTTAATGTTCAGATATATTAGTGTCCTGAAACCTGCCATATCTATTCATTTATGAATGTATCATTATTATAAATGACACATTTTCCAAGTATTGCTTGTAGATAGAAAGATGCATATTAACAAATATTATAGTAGACTGACCAGACCAGTTTAAAAATCAGTATCAGTCAAAAGACAGACAGTGAGGTATCAGATTTAGATTGTATTGAGTATACAGTCCACACCATATCTATTTAGACAGTGAGGTATCAGATTTAGATTGTATTGAGTATACAGTCCACACCATATCTATTTAGACAGTGAGGAATCAGATTTAGATTGCATTGAGTATACAGTCCACACCATATCTATTTAGACAGTGAGGTATCAGATGTAGATTGTATTGAGTATACAGTCCACACCATATCTATTTAGACAGTGAGGTATCAGATTTAGATTGTATTGAGTATACAGTCCACACCATATCTATTTAGACAGTGAAGCTAACATTTCAAATGTGTCTCTATACTCCAACATTTTGGATTTGAGGTCAAATGTTTCATATGACGTGACAGTTTATAATGTCACCTTTAATTTGAGGGTATTTTAATACATATATGTTTCACTATTAAAAATGAAAACACTTTATGTTTCCAGTCTCCCCATTTGAAGAAGTCATAAGTATTCTGACCAATTAACTTTCAGTGTATTAAAATAGTCAAAAGTTGAGTATTTGGTCTGATATTCCTTGAACGCAATGACTTCATCAAGCTTGTGACTCAAACTCTGTAATGGTCTGTGTGAGGCTGGTGCAGAGGAGTCAGGCGCAGGACAGCAGAGATGAGTAACACAAGTAACTTTACTCAAATATTCCAATAACATGTCGTAATACCGAGCCCACAATAACAGACCGAACAGACAGAAAACAATCACGCACAAAAACAAAGGGGGAAAAGAGGGTTAAATAATGAACATGTAATTGCGGAAATGAAACCAGCTGTGTAAAACAAAGACAAAACAAATGGAAAATGAAAAGTGGATCGGCGATGGCTAGAAGGCCGGTGACGTCGACCACCGAACAAGGAGAGGGACCGACCTCGTCGGAAGTCGTGACAAACTCGTTTGTTACATCTACAGTTTGTTTTGGTTGTTTTGGGTTATTTTTGTTCATTAAAACAATTGTGATTGATGACTGGAGTAATTTTCTGTCTGAGTAGATAACATGTTTCTAAGCACTACTAAACTAATCCTAATGATGCTATGATTAACACAAATCATGACTGAATCATGAATAATAATGAGTGTGTAAGTTACAGAGGCTACAACAAAACATGCTAACCTCTCACCATTACCAATAACAGAGGCTACAACAAAACATACTAACCTCTCACCATTACCAATAACAGAGACTACAACAAAACATGCTAACCTCTCACCATTACCAATAACAGAGGCTACAACAACACATGCTAACCTCTCACCATTACCAATAACAGAGGATACAACAAAACATGCTAACCTCTCACCATTACCAATAACAGAGGCTACAACAAAACATGCTAACCTCTCACCATTACCAATAACAGAGGATACAACAAAACATGCTAACCTCTCACCATTACCAATAACAGAGGCTACAACAAAACATGCTAATCTCTCACCATTACCAATAACAGAGACTACAACAAAACATGCTAACCTCTCACCATTACCAATAACAGAGGCTACAACAAAACATGCTAACCTCTCACCATTACCAATAACAGAGACTACAACAAAACATGCTAACCTCTCACCATTACCAATAACAGAGGCTACAACAAAACATGCTAACCTCTCACCATTACCAATAACAGAGGCTACAACAAAACATACTATCCTCTCACCATTACCAATAACAGAGGGGGTATGATCTTTGTGCCTCTGTAACTTTCTCATTCATCATCATAGTAACATCCACATGAATGTAGAAGTGTCCAGAAACATCTTCTATTCTTACTGACAATACAAGTGAATTGACTCCAAAATGACAGGACATTATTCACCATTCAGTTTCTATCAGGAAATACATCATCCAAAACACAACCAAGACAAACTGCAAATTCATTCAAGTTAGTAGAATAACAAGCGTGATGTAATCACTGCAGACATGGAATATGGGACCAAATACTAAACGTATGACTAAAATAATTTATACAAAATATTATGACTTTTTCAAATGGGAGAAGTAGATACATAAAGTGTTTTAATTTACAAACTGTAAAATATATTTGTATGAAAATACCTTTAAATAAAAGGTGACATTCTGTACTGTCACCTAATATGAAACATTCTACCTCAAATCCAAAATGCTGGAGCAAAGCACCACATTTAAAACTGTAAGCTTCACTGTCCAAACACATATGGTGATGACTATGTGTGTCTGGTAAACACATGTGGATCTGGTGAACAGTTATCACTTGTTGACCAACTACAGGAATACTGACCTCAGAGTCTCCAGTTTACAGTGGGGATTCCCCAGTCCAGCAGAGAGCAGCTTCACTCCTGAATCCTTCAGGTCATTGTTCCTGAGATCCAGCTCTCTCAGGTGTGAGGGGTTTGACTCCAGAGCTGAGACCAGAGAAGCACAGCCTTCCTCTGTGACTAGACAGCCTGACAGCCTGCAAAGAGTCAAATAATTTTCAAATCACACTGCTATTCTTTGGTGGTGAAAATAGTGGCAGTATATTTTTTCAACATATGGAACCTTCCATATCTATTCGTAAATTAATGTATCATCATTAAAAATGACAAATGATCAAATCATTACCTGAGGATAGAAACATGTAAAGTACACATATTATAGTAGACTGACCAGACCAGTTTAAAATGGAGTATCAGTCAAAAGACAGACAGTGAGGTATCATATTTAGACTGTATTGAGTAAACAGTCCACATCATATCTATTTAGACAGTAAGGTATCAGATTTAGATTGTATTGAGTAAACAGTCCACACCATATCTATTTAGACAGTGAGGTATCAGATTTAGATTGTATTGAGTATACAGTCCACACCATATCTATTTAGACAGTAAGGTATCAGATTTAGATTGTATTGAGTATACAGTCCACACCATATCTATTTAGACAGTGAGGTATCAGATTTAGATTGTATTGAGTATACAGTCCACACCATATCTATTTAGACAGTGAGGTATCAGATTTAGATTGTATTGAGTATACAGTCCACACCATATCTATTTAGACAGTGAAACTGACATTTTAAATGTGACAAAACACTCAAACATGTTGGATTTCAGATCAAATGTTTCATATGAGGAATATATTTATTTGAGGAAATTTTAATACATATGTGTTTCACGATTAAAAATGAAAACACTTTATGTTTCCAGTCTCCCCATTAGAAGAAGACATAAGTAATCTGACCAATTTACTTATAGTGTATTAAAGTAGTCAAAAGTTTAGTATTTGGTCGTAAACTCGTTGGTTGCATTTGCAGTTTGTTTTGGTTGTGTTTTTGGTTGTGTTTTGCCCAATAATAAAATGGTGGATGATGAGTGGAGTAACTTTTCTGTCTAAGAGAGTAGATAACATGTTTCTAAACAAGTGAGTGAGAAAGTTACAGAGGCTACAACAAAACATGTTAACCTCTCACCATTACCAATAACAGAGGCTACAACAAAACATGCTAACCTCTCACCATTACCAATAACAGAGACTACAACAAAACATGCTAACCTCTCACCATTACCAATAACAGAGGCTACAACAAAACATGCTAACCTCTCACCATTACCAATAACAGAGACTACAACAAAACATGCTAACCTCTCACCATTACCAACAACAGAGGCTACAACAAAACATGCTAACCTCTCACCATTACCAATAACAGAGGCTACAACAAAACATGCTAACCTCTCACCATTACCAATAACAGAGGCTACAACAAAACATGCTAACCTCTCACCATTACCAATAACAGAGGATACAACAAAACATGCTAACCTCTCACCATTACCAGTAACAGAGACTACAACAAAACATGCTAACCTCTCACCACTACCAATAACAGAGACTACAACAAAACATGCTAACCTCTCACCATTACCAATAACAGAGACTACAACAAAACATACTAACCTCTCACCATTACCAATAACAGAGACTACAACAAAACATGCTAACCTCTCACCATTACCAATAACAGAGACTACAACAAAACATGCTAACCTCTCACCATTACCAATAACAGAGACTACAACAAAACATGCTAACCTCTCACCATTACCAATAACAGAGGCTACAACAAAACATGCTAACCTCTCACCATTACCAATAACAGAGACTACAACAAAACATGCTAACCTCTCACCATTAACAATAACAGAGACTACAACAAAACATGCTAACCTCTCACCATTACCAATAACAGAGGCTACAACAAAACATGCTAACCTCTCACCATTACCAATAACAGAGGCTACAACAAAACATACTAACCTCTCACCATTACCAATAACAGAGGCTACAACATAACATGCTAACCTCTCACCATTACCAATAACAGAGGCTACAACAAAACATGTTAACCTCTCACCATTACCAATAACAGAGGCTACAACAAAACATGCTAACCTCTCAACATTACCAATAACAGGGGGGGTCAGCATTTATTCTGATCTTTGTGGCTCAGTAACTTTCTCATTCATCATTATTCTCGATTCATTCATGTTTATTCATAATTTTAGTAGCATCCACATGAATGTAGAAGTGTTCAGAAACATCTTCTATTCTTACTGACAATACAAGTGAAGTGACTCCAAAATGACAGGACATTATTCACCATTCCGTTTCTATTAGGAAAACACCCAACACACAACCAAGACAAACTGCAAATGCTTTCAACAAGTTTGTAGAATCACAAGCTTGATGTAATCACTGCAGGCATGGAATATGTGACCCAACACTAAACTCAGCAAAAAATGAAACGTCCTCTCACTGTCATTTGCGTTTATTTTCTGCAAACTTAATAAAACTTCATGTGTAAATATTTGTATGAACATAACATTCAACAACTGACACATAAACTGAACAAGTTCCGCAGACATGTGACTAGCAGAAATGGAATAATGTGTCCCTGAAAAAAGGGGGGGTCAAAATCAAAAGTAATTCAGTATCTGGTGTGGCCACCAGCTGCATTATGTACTGCCATGCATCTCCTCCTCATGGACTGGACCAGATTTGCCAGTTCTTGCTGTGAGATGTTACCCCACTCTTCCACCAAGGCACCTGCAAGTTCCCGGACATGTTTTGGGGGGAATGGCCCTCACCCTCCGATCCAACAGGTCCCAGATCTGCTCAATGGGATTGATAACCTGGCTCTTCGCTGGCCATGGCAGAACACTGCCATTCCTGTCTTGCAGGAAATCACGCACAGGACAAGCAGTATGGCTGGTGGCATTGTCATGAAGGAGGGTCATGTCAGGATGAGCCTGCAGGAAGGGTACCACATGAGGGAGGAAGATGTCTTCCTGTAACGCACAGCGTTGAGATCGCCTGCAATGACAACAAGCTCAGTCCGATGATACTGACACACCGCCCCAGACCATGACGGACCCTCCACCTCCAAATCGATCCCGCTCCAGAGTACAGGCCTCTGTGTAACGCTCATTCCTTCGACGATAAACGCAAATACGACCATCACCCCTGGTGAGACAAAACCACGACTCGTCAGTGAAGAGCACTTTTTGCCAGTCCTGTCTGGTCCAGTGACAGTGGGTTTGTGCCCATAGGCGACGTTGTTGCCAGTGATGTCTGGGGAGGACCTGCTTCACAACAGGTGTACTAGCCCTCAGTCCAGCCTTTCTCAGCCTATTACGGACAATCTGAGCACTGATGGAGGGATTGTGTGTTCGGTGTAACTTGGGCAGTTGTTGTTGCCATCCTGCACCTGTCCCGCAGGTGTCATGTTCGGATGTACCGATCCTGCGCAGGTGTTGTTACACGTGTTCTGCCACTGCGAGGACGATCAGCTGTCCATCCTGTCTCCCTTTAGCGCTGTCTTAGGTGTCTCACAGTACAGACATCACAATTTATTTCCATTGCCACATCTGCAATCCTCATGCCTCCTTGCTGCATGCCTAAGGCACGTTCATGCAACTGAGCAGGGACCCTGGGCATCTTTCTTTTGGTGTTTTTCAGAGTCAGTAGAAAGACCTCTTTAGTGTCCTAAGTGTTTATAACTGTGACCTTAATTGCCTACTGTCTGTAAGCTGTTAGTGTCTAAACGACCGCCCCACAGGTGCATGTTCATTAATTGTTTATGGTTCATTGAACAAGCACGGGAAACAGTGCTTAAACCCTTTACAATAAAGATCTGTGAAGTTATTTGCATTTTTACAAATTATCTTTTAAAGACAGGGTCCTGAAAAAAGGGATGTTTCTTTTTTTGATGACTTTAGATACATAAAGTGCTTTCATATCTAAACTGTAAAATATACAGTCGTGGCAAAACGTTTTGAGAATGACACAAATATTAATATCCACAAAGTCTGATGCTTCAGTTTGTATGATGGCAATTTGCGTATACTCTAGAATGTTATGAAGAGTGATCAGATGAACTGCAATTAATTACAAAGTCCCTCTTTGCCATGCTAATGAATTGAATCCCCCCAAAAACATTTCCACTGCATTTCATCCCTGCCACAAAAGGACCAGCTGACATCATGTCAGTGATTCTCTTGCTAACACAGGTGTGAGTGTTGACAAGGACAAGGCTGGAGATCACTCTGTCATGCTGATTAGGTTCGAATTATAGACTGGAAGCTTCAAAAGGAGGGTGGTGCTTGGAATCATTGTTCTTCCTCTGTCAAACATGGTTACCTGCAAGGAAACTTGTGTCGTCATCATTGCTTTGCACAAAAAGGCCTTCACAGGCAAGGATATTGCTGCCAGTAAGATTGCACCTAAATCAACCATTTACCGGATCATCAAGAACTTCAAGGAGAGCGGTTCAATTGTTGTGAAGAAGGCTTCAGGGTGCCCAAGAAAGTCCAGCAAACACCAGGACCGTCTCCTAAAGTTGATTCAGCTGCGGGATCGGGGCACCACCAGTACAGAGCTTGCTCAGGAATGGCAGCAGGCGGGTGTGAGTGCATCTGCATGCACAGTGAGGTGAAGACTTTTGGAGGATGGCCTGGTGTCAAGAAGGGCAGCAAAGAGGACACTTCTCTCCAGGAACAACATCAGGGACAGACTGATATTCTCCAAAAGGTACAGGGATTGGACTGCTGAGGACTGGGGTAAAGTCATTTTCTCTGATGAATCCCCTTTCCGATTGTTTGGGGCATCCGGAAAAAGGCTTGTCCGGAGAAGACAAGTTGAGCGCTACCATCAGTCTGTGTCATGCCATCAGTAAAGCATCCTGAGACCATTCATGTGTGGGGTTGCTTCTCAGCCAAGGAGTGGGATCACTCACAATTTTGCCTAAGAACACAGCCATGAATAAAGAATGGTACCAACACATCCTCCAAGAGCAACTTCTTCCAACCATCCAGGAACAGTTTGGTGACGAACAATACCATTTCCAGCATGATGGAGCAAGTTGTCATAAGGCAAAAGTGAAAACTAAGTGGCTCAGGGAACAAAACATCAATATTTTGGGTCCATGGCCAGGAAACTCCCCAGACCTTAATCCCATTGAGAACTTGTGGTCAATCCTCAAGAGGCGGGTGGACAAACAAAAACCCACAAATTCTGACAAACTCCATGCATTGATTATGCAAGAATGGGCTGTCATCAGTCAGGATGTGGCCCAGAAGGTAATTGACAGCATGCCAGGGCAGAGTGCAGAGGTCTTGAATAAGAAGGGTCAACACTGCAAATATTGACTCTTTGCTTCAACTTCATGTAATTGTCAATAAAAGCCTTTGACACTTATGAATTGCTTGTAATTATACTTCAGTATTCCATAGTAACATCTGACAAAAATATGTAAAGACACAGAAGCAGCAAACTTTTTTGAAATTACTATTTGTCATTCTCAAAACTTTTGGCCACAACTGTATATGTATGAATTCCCTCAAATAAAAGGTGACATTCTGTACTGTCTCCTAATATGAAACATTGTATCTCAAATCCAAAATGCTGAAGCAAAGCACCACATTTAAAACTGTAGGCTTCACTGTCCAAACACATATGGTGTGGACTATGTGTGTCTGGTAATACTGACCTCAGAGTCTCCAGTTTACAGTGGGGATTCCCCAGTCCAGCAGAGAGCAGCTTCACTCCTGAATCCTTCAGGTTATTGTTACTCAGGTCCAGCTCTCTCAGGTGTGAGGGGTTTGACCTCAGAGCTGAGACCAGAGAAGCACAGCCTTCCTCTGTGACTAGACAGCCTGATAGCCTGCAAAGAGTCAAATCATTTTAAAAACACTGATATTCTTTGGTGGGGAACAGAGTGGCAGTAAATGTTTTAACATATTCAGATATATCAGTGTCCTGAAACCTGCCATACATATTCATATATTAATGTATCATTATTAGAAATGACAAATTATCCAAGTATTGGTTGTAGATAGAAACATGTATAGTACAAATATTTCGGTAGACTGACCAGACCAGTTTAAAAAGCAGTATCAGTCAAAATACAGACAGTGAGGTATCAGATTTAGATTGTATTGAGTATACAGTCCACACCATATCTATTTAGACAGTGAGGTATCAGATTTAGATTGTATTGAGTATACAGTCCACACCATATCTATTTAGACAGTGAGGTATCAGATTTAGATTGTATTGAGTATACAGTCCACACCATATCTATTTAGACAGTGAGGTATCAGATTTAGATTGTATTGAGTATACAGTCCACACCATATCTATTTAGACAGTGAGGTATCAGATTTAGATTGTATTGAGTATACAGTCCACACCATATCTATTTAGACAGTGAAGTTAACATTTTAAATGTGGCTCTATTCTCCAACATTTTGGATTTCAGATTAAATGTTTCATGTGAGGTGACAGTATATGTCACGTTCTGACCTTTATATCCTTTGCTTTGTATTTATTTAGTATGGTCAGGGCGTGAGGTGGGTGGGCAGTCTATGTTTGTTTTTCTATGTTTAGGGTATTTCTATGTTTCGGCCTAGTATGGTTCTCAATCAGAGGCAGGTGTCATTAGTTGTCTCTGATTGAGAATCATACTTAGGTAGCCTGGATTTCACTGTGTGTTTGTGGGTGATTGTTCCTGTCTCTGTGTTTTGCACCAGATAGGGCTGTTTTTGGTTTTCCACGTTTATTGTTTTGTAGTGTTCATGTTTATCTGTTTTTATTAAACATGAGTCAATATAACCACGCTGCGTATTGGTCCTCCTCTACTTCACCAGAGGAAAACCCTGACAGTATATAATGTCACCTTTTATTTGAGGATAATTGAATACATATCTGATTCAACCTTTAGAAATGAAAGCACTTTATGTATCTAGTCCCCCTATTTGAAGAAGTCATAAGTATTCTGACCAATTCACTCAAAGTATTAAAGTAGTCAACAGCCTACATGAACAATAACAGAGGCTACAACAAAACATGCTAACCTCTCACCATTACCAATAACAGAGACTACAACAAAACATGCTAACCTCTCACCATTACCAATAACAGAGGCTACAACAAAACATGTTAACCTCTCACCATTACCAATAACAGAGGCTACAACAAAACATGCTAACCTCTCACCATTACCAATAACAGAGGCTACAACAAAACATGTTAACCTCTCACCATTACCAATAACAGAGGCTACAACAAAACATACTAACCTCTCACCATTACCAATAACAGAGGCTACAACAAAACATGTTAACCTCTCACCATTACCAATAACAGAGGCTACAACAAAACATGCTAACCTCTCACCATTACCAATAACAGAGGCTACAACAAAACATGCTAACCTCTCACCATTACCAATAACAGAGGCTACAACAAAACATGCTAACCTCTCACCATTACCAATAACAGAGGCTACAACAAAACATGCTAACCTCTCACCATTACCAATAACAGAGGCTACAACAAAACATGCTAACCTCTCACCATTACCAATAACAGAGGCTACAACAAAACATGCTAACCTCTCACCATTACCAATAACAGAGGCTACAACAAAACATGCTAACCTCTCACCATTACCAATAACAGAGGCTACAACAAAACATACTAACCTCTCACCATTACCAATAACAGAGGCTACAACAAAACATACTAACCTCTCACCATTACCAATAACAGAGGCTACAACAAAACATACTAACCTCTCACCATTACCAATAACAGAGGGGGTCTGATCTTTGTACCTCTGTAACTTTCTCATTCATCATCATTCCTGATTATTCATCATCATAGTAGCATCCACATGAATGTAGAAGTGTTCAGAAACATCTTATATTCTTACTGACAATACAAGTGAAGTGACTCCAAAATGACAGGACATTATTCACCATTCAGTTTCTATTAGAAAAACATCTAAAACACAACCAAGACAAACTGCAAATTAATTCAACAAGTTAGTAGAATCACAAGCTTGATGTAATCACTGCAGGCTTGGAATATGGGACCAAACACTAAACTTATGACTAAAATAATTTATCCAAAATAACTAAGACTTTTTCAAATGGGAGAACTAGATACATAAAGTGTTTCATTTCTAAATAGTAAAATATATATATGTATGAGTACCTTTAAATAGAAGGTGACATTCTACTGTCACCTAATATGAAACATTCTCAAATCCAACATGCTGGAGCATAGTGACAAATGGGCGGCAGGGTGGTTAGAGCGTTGGACTAGTAACCGGAAGGTTGCAAACACAACAAACACAAATGTTAAACTGTAAGCTTCACTGTCCAAACACATGTGGATCTGGTTAACAGTTATATCACTTGTTGACCAACTACAGGAATACTGACCTCAGAGTCTCCAGTTTACAGTGGGGATTCCCCAGTCCATCAGAGAGCAGCTCAACTCCTGAATCCTTCAGGTCATTGTTACTCAGATCCAGCTCTCTCAGGTGTGAGGGGTTTGACTCCAGAGCTGAGACCAGAGAAGCACAGCCTTCCTCTGTGACTAGACAGCCTGACAGCCTGCAAAGAGTCAAATCATATTAAAACCACACTGATATTCTTTGGTGGTGAAAATAGTGGCAGTATATTTTTTCAACATATGGAACCTTCCATATCTATTCGTAAATTAATGTATCATCATTAAAAATGACAAATGATCAAATCATTACCTGAGGATAGAAACATGTAAAGTACACATATTATAGTAGACTGACCAGACCAGTTTAAAAAGCAGTATCAGTCAGAAGACAGACAGTGAGGTATCAGATTTAGATTGTATTGAGTATACAGTCCACAATATATCTATTTAGACAGTGAGGTATCAGATTTAGATTGTATTGAGTATACAGTCCACACCATATCTATTTAGACAGTGAAGCTAACATTTTAAATGTGGCTCTATTCTCCAACATTTTGGATTTGAGGTCAAATATTTCATATGAGGTGACAGTTTATAATGTCACCTTTAATTTGAGGGGATTTTAATACAAATCTGTTTCACTATTAAAAATGAAAACACTTTATGTTTCCAGTCTCCCCATTTGAAGAAGACATAAGTAATCTGACCAATTTACTTATAGTGTATTAAAGTAGTCAAAAGTTTAGTATTTGGTCGTAAACTCGTTGGTTGCATTTGCAGTTTGTTTTGGTTGTGTTTTTGGTTGTGTTTTGCCCAATAATAAAATGGTGGATGATGAGTGGAGTAACTTTTCTGTCTAAGAGAGTAGATAACATGTTTCTAAACAATAATAAATTAATCCTGATGATGTCATGATTAAGAAAAATCATGAAAGAATCATGAATAATAATGAGTGAGAAAGTTACAGAGGCTACAACAAAACATGCTAACCTCTCACCATTACCAATAACAGAGGCTACAACAAAACATACTAACCTCTCACCATTACCAATAACAGAGGCTACAACAAAACATGCTAACCTCTCACCATTACCAATAACAGAGGCTACAACAAAACATGCTAACCTCTCACCATTACCAATAACAGAGGCTACAACAAAACATGCTAACCTCTCACCATTACCAATAACAGAGGATACAACAAAACATGCTAACCTCTCACCATTACCAATAACAGAGACTACAACAAAACATGCTAACCTCTCACCATTACCAATAACAGAGGATACAACAAAACATGCTAACCTCTCACCATTACCAATAACAGAGACTACAACAAAACATGCTAACCTCTCACCATTACCAATAACAGAGACTACAACAAAACATGCTAACCTCTCACCATTACCAATAACAGAGGATACAACAAAACATGCTAACCTCTCACCATTACCAATAACAGAGGCTACAACAAAGCATGTTAACCTCTCACCATAACCAATAACAGAGGCTACAACAAAACATGCTAACCTCTCACCATTACCAATAACAGAGGCTACAACAAAGCATGTTAACCTCTCACCATAACCAATAACAGAGGCTACAACAAAACATGCTAACCTCTCACCATTACCAATAACAGAGGCTACAACAAAGCATGTTAACCTCTCACCATAACCAATAACAGAGGCTACAACAAAACATGCTAACCTCTCACCATTACCAATAACAGAGGCTACAACAAAGCATGTTAACCTCTCACCATAACCAATAACAGAGGCTACAACAAAGCATGTTAACCTCTCACCATAACCAATAACAGAGGCTACAACAAAACATGCTAACCTCTCACCATTACCAATAACAGAGGCTACAACAAAACATGCTAACCTCTCACCATTACCAATAACAGAGGCTACAACAAAACATACTAACCACTCACCATAACCAATAACAGAGGCTACAACAAAACATGCTAACCTCTCACCATTACCAATAACAGAGACTACAACAAAACATGCTAACCTCTCACCATTACCAATAACAGAGGCTACAACAAAACATACTAACCACTCACCATTACCAATAACAGAGGCTACAACAAAACATACTAACCACTCACCATTACCAGTAACAGAGGCTACAACAAAACATGCTAACCTCTCACCATTACCAATAACAGAGGCTACAACAAAACATGCTAACCTATCACCATTACCAATAACAGAGACTACAACAAAACATGCTAACCTCTCACCATTACCAATAACAGAGCTACAACAAAACATGCTAACCTCTAACCATTACCAATAACAGAGGCTACAACAAAACATGCTAAACTCTCACCATTACCAATAACAGAGCTACAACAAAACATGCTAACCTCTCACCATTACCAATAACAGAGGCTACAACAAAACATGATAATCTCTCACCATTACCAATAACAAAGGATACAACAAAACATGCTAACCTCTCACCATTACCAATAACAGAGGCTACAAAAAAACATGCTAACCTCTCACCATTACCAATAACAGAGGCTACAACAAAACATGCTAACCTCTCACCCTTACCAATAACAGAGACTACAACAAAACATGCTAACCTCTCACCATTACCAATAACAGAGACTACAACAAAACATACTAACCTCTCACCATTACCAATAACAGAGGCTACAACAAAACATGCTAACCTCTCACCATTACCAATAACAGAGGCTACAACAAAACATACTAACCTCTAACCATTACCAATAACAGAGGCTACAACAAAACATGCTAACCTCTCACCATTACCAATAACAGAGGCTACAACAAAACATGCTAACCTCTCACCATTACCAATAACAGAGGCTACAACAAAACATGCTAACCTCTCACCATTACCAATAACAGAGGCTACAACAAAACATACTAACCTCTCACCATTACCAATAACAGAGACTACAACAAAACATGCTAACCTCTCACCATTACCAATAACAGAGGCTACAACAACACATGCTAACCTCTCACCATTACCAATAACAGAGGCTACAACAAAACATGCTAACCTCTCACCATTACCAATAACAGAGGCTACAACAAAACATACTAACCTCTCGTCATTACCAATAACAGAGGCTACAACAAAACATACTAACCTCTCACCATTACCAATAACAGAGGCTACAACAAAACATGCTAACCTCTCACCATTACCAATAACAGAGACTACAACAAAACATGCTAACCTCTAACCATTACCAATAACAGAGGGGGTTAGCATTTATTCTGATCTTTGTGCCTCTGTAACTTTCTCATTCATCATCATTCTCTATCCATTCATGATTATTCGTAATCATAGTAGCATCCACATGAATGTAGAAGTGTTCAGAAACATCTTCTATTCTTACTGACAATACAAGTGAAGTGACTCCAAAATGACAGGACATTATTCACCATTCAGTTTCAATTAGGAAAAATATAATCTAAAACACAACCAAATTTAAAACTGTAAACCTCACTGTCCAAACACATATGGTGTGGACTATGTGTGTCTGGTAAACACATGTGGATCTGGTGAACAGTTATCACTTATTGACCAACTACAGGAATACTGACCTCAGAGTCTCCAGTTTACAGTGGGGATTCCCCAGTCCATCAGAGAGCAGCTTCACTCCTGAATCCTTCAGGTCATTGTTACTCAGATCCAGCTCTCTCAGGTGTGAGGGGTTTGACCTCAGAGCTGAGACCAGAGAAGCACAGCCTTCCTCTGTGACTCCACAGCCTGACAGCCTGACAAAGAGATCATCATGACTTCACAAACACACTGTTAATTTAACACCAGTAGTGTAGAAGGACAATGGCAGATGCATTTGGTTTATTCTCTCAAACAACATATAGATTCATCTTCCGTCTCCCAGAATTGTATGGTCATATTGTTATACTAATGTGAAAATCAATGCATTTATTCAATACGTTTTTCAATATAGTATTATACACATATTATAATATATATTTTCTCTAAACTGAATATTTCTTCCTGATGATTAGTTCTGATATGTCATTTTATTTACTCACAGAACAGCTCTGGAGGCTTTGACCACTGGCAGCAGCCTCAGAAGACCTTCCTCTGATCTGGAGTATTTCTTCAGGTCAAACACATCCAGCTCCTTTTCTGAAGTCAGCAACACAAAGACCAGAGCTGACCACTGTGCAGGTGACAGTTCTTCTTCTGAGAGACTTCCTGATCTCAGGTAGCTTTGGATCTCCTCCACTAGAGAATGGTCATTCAGTTCATTCAGACAGTGGAACAGATTGATGCTCCTCTCTGGAGAGGGATTCTCCCTGATCTTCTTCTTGATGTACTTGACTGTTTCTTCATGGCTCTGTGAGCTGCTTCTTGTCTTTGTCGGTAGACCTCGTAAGTGCTTCTGATTGGACTCCAGTGAGAGGCCCAGAAGGAAGCGGAGGAAAAGGTCCAGGTTTCCCGTCTCACTTTGTAAGGCTTTATCCACAGCACTCTTGTAGAAAGTAACTTCAGGCTCGTCTTTTGTTTGCAGTTCATCCATTAGATTCTCATTGTTGTTGATGAATGAGAGGAACACATGTACAGCAGCCAGAAACTCCTGAATGCTCAGATGAACAAAGCAGTACACCTTGTCCTGGTACAGCCCACATTCCTCTTTAAAGAGCTGTGTGCACAATCCTGAGTACACTGAGGCTTCATTGACATCAATGCCAGCCCCTTTCAGGTCTTCTTCATAGAAAATCAGATTGCCATTCACAAGCTGTTGAAAAGCCAGTTTTCCCAGTGACAGAATGCTCTCTTTATTCCAGTGTGGACCTGTCTCTTCTTTCCCAAGATACTTTTCATTCTTCTGTTTGGTATGAAACACCACAAGGTGTGTGTACATCTCAGTCAGAGTCTTGGGCATCTCTTCTCTCTTATGTTCCAGCATGTGTTCAAGGACTGTTGCAGAAATCCAACAGAAGACTGGAATGTGGCACATGATGTGGAGGCTCCTTGATGTCTTTATGTGTGAGATGATTCTGCTGGCCAGGTCCTCATCACTGAATCTCTTCCTGAAGTACTCCTCCTTCTGTGGGTCATTGAACCCTCGTACTTCTGTTACCTGGTCAACACACCATGAAGGGATCTTATTGGCTGCTGCAGGTCGGGTAGTTATCCAGAGGAGAGCAGAGGGAAGCAGATTTCCCTTGATGAGATTTGTCAGCAGAACATCCACTGAGGTTGACTCTGTGACGTCCCAACAGATCTTGTTCTTCTGGAAGTCTAGGGGCAGTCGGCACTCATCCAGACCATCAAAGATTAACAGAACTTTGTACTTGTCGTAGTTGGAGATTCTTGATTGTTTGGTTTCCATTGAGAAGTGATTGAGAAGTTTAATGAAAGTGTGTTTGTCCCCTTTCATCAAATTCAGCTCCCGGAAAGGGAATGAAAACACAAATTGGACATCCTGATTTGCATTTCCTTCAGCCCAGTCCAGAATGAACTTCTGCACAGAGACTGTTTTTCCAATGCCAGCGACTCCCTTTGTCAGCACAGTTCTGATAGGTTTATCTTGTCCAGTTAAGGGTGTGAAGATGTCGTTACATTTGATTGCAGTCTCTGGTCTTGCTTGTTTCCTGGTTGTTGTCTCAATCTGTCTCAGCTCATGTTCATTATTGACCTCTCCTGTTCCACCCTCTGTGATGTAGAGCTCTGTGTAGATCTTATTGAGAAGTGTTGGGTTTCCTTGTTTAGCGATCCCCTCAAATACACATTGAAACTTCTTCTTTAGATTAGATTTGAGTTCACGTTGGCAAATCACAGCAAGCTCATCTGAATGAAGAAATAACACAGAGGATATTAATATTACGTCTGTTTTAATGTCTACAGTATTGTAGGACTCTTATAAAGTTTTTTTTAATCAATAATGACTAATTATGTATACATTTCAATCAGGACTGACTAATCAGAATACTATTATGTTACTGTATATGTACTAATCAGAATACTATTACGTTACTGTATATGTACTAATCAGAATACTATTATGTTACTGTATATGTACTAATCAGAATACTATTATGTTACTGTATATGTACTAATCAGAATACTATTATGTTACTGTATATGTACTAAACAGAATACTATTATGTTACTGTATATGTACTAATCAGAATACTATTATGTTACTGTATATGTACTAATCAGAATACTATTATGTTAATGTATAGATGTATGAATTTTCTTTTTAACCCTAGTACTGAATATAATGTGTGTAAATATAATCAAGAATTAGAACAATGACTGTCTGTTCCTTGATAAAAACGAATGAACTTATCGTCAGACTGGGTAGAATGCTGATCTACACAGGAAGACCTTGGCTCGGTCATAAATTATCTAAAGTGGTGGGAGAACTATACTGTACTATAACTATACTGCCATTGTACTATACTGTACTATAACTATACTGTACTATAACTATACTGTACTATAACTATACTGTACTATAACTATACTGCCATTGTACTATACTGTACTATAACTATACTGCCATTGTACTATACTGTACTATAACTATACTGTACTATAACTATACTGTACTATAACTATACTGTACTATAACTATACTGCCATTGTACTATACTGTACTATAACTATACTATAACTATACTGTACTATAACTATACTGCCATTGTACTATACTGTACTATAACTATACTGTACTATAACCATACTGCCATTGTACTATACTGTACTATAACTATACTGTACTATAACTATACTGCCATTGTACTATACTGTACTATAACTATACTGTACTATAACCATACTGCCATTGTACTATACTGTACTATAACTATACTGTACTATAACTATACTGCCATTGTACTATACTGTACTATAACTATACTGTACTATAACCATACTGCCATTGTACTATACTGTACTATAACTATACTGTACTATAACTATACTGCCATTGTACTATACTGTACTATAACTATACTGTACTATAACCATACAGCCATTGTACTATACTGTACTATAACTATACTGTACTATAACTATACTGCCATTGTACTATACTGTACTATAACTATACTGCCATTGTACCGGGTGGAGAAGAGACGGGACAGTTCGAAAACTAATGACGTCATTTTCAGTTTATAACCTGTTGTAAATAGTTTCATGTTCAGTTCTCTCGAGAATAAACACTACTGATTGGTTTTGAGACTGGTCTCTGTCCATTTTATGCAAATAAGAGTCTTACAAATTCTTAGGAGTGGACAGAGTGTTTAATTTAATTGGGTATTAAAACATATTAATTCCCGTAACAGATTTTAATTATGATAATTTATTCTCTTAACTGACGGTATAAATGTGTAAATGTTGTCATAATGCATTACAGACTGGTGTGACTGATTATATTATTATTGGTATTATTGATGGTATTATTAATGTTCTCTCTCTAAATGAATCACCACAACACATCCCTGCTGCTACTTGATGAGGTCACTAGGTGTTGTGTTAAGGCTAGAGGTCGGGACGATTTCAAGTTTTCATAACAATCGGAAATCGGAATTTTTGGACACCGATTTTACCGTTTATTTTTGTACACCTTTATTTAACTAACTGGTCTAGGAACAGTGGGTTAACTGGTCTAGGAACAGTGGTTAATTGGTCTAGGAACAGTGGTTAACTGGCATAGGAACAGTGGTTAACTGGCCTAGGAACAGTGGAACAGTGGGTTAACTGGTCTAGGAACAGTGGGTTAACTGGTCTAGGAACAGTGGGTTAACTGGTCTAGGAACAGTGGGTTAACTGGTCTAGGAACAGTGGGTTAACTGGTCTAGGAACAGTGGGTTAACTGGTCTAGGAACAGTGGTTAACTGGTCTAGGAACAGTGGGTTAACTGGTCTAGGAACAGTGGTTAACTGGTCTAGGAACAGTGGTTAACTGGTCTAGGAACAGTGGGTTAACTGGTCTAGGAACAGTGGGTTAACTGGTCTAGGAACAGTGGGTTAACTGGTCTAGGAACAGTGGGTTAACTGGTCTAGGAACAGTGGGTTAACTGGTCTAGGAACAGTGGGTTAACTGGTCTAGGAACAGTGGGTTAACTGGTCTAGGAACAGTGGTTAACTGGTCTAGGAACAGTGGGTTAACTGGTCTAGGAACAGTGGGTTAACTGGTCTAGGAACAGTGGGTTAACTGGTCTAGGAACAGTGGGTTAACTGGTCTAGGAACAGTGGGTTAACTGGTCTAGCAACAGTGGGTTAACTGGCCTAGGAACAGTGGGTTAACTGGTCTAGGAAAGGTGGGTTAACTGGCCTAGGAACAGTGGGGGTTAACTGGTTAACTGGTCTAGGAACAGTGGGTTAACTGGTCTAGGAACAGTGGGTTAACTGGTCTAGGAACAGTGGGTTAACTGGTCTAGGAACAGTGGGATTTCATCATTTCATTCATTTTTCATTTTCAGTTTATAATCTGTGGTAAACTGTATCATATTCAGTTCTCTCGAGAATAAACGCTGCTGATTGGTTTTGAGACTGGTCTCTGTCCATTTTATGCAAATAAGAGTCTTACAAATTCTTAGGAGTGGACAGTGTTTAATTTAATTGGGTATTAAAACATATTAAAACATTTTATTGATAATTTATTCCTGTAACTGACTGTATTTTAATTATGATTAATTATTATTCTCTAAATTAATAACACACTGTATAAATGTGTTTTAAATGTATAAATGTTTTGATAATGCATTACAGACTGGTGTGACTGATTATATTATTATTGGTATATTATTGTTTTATTATTGATGGTATTATTAATGTTCTCTCTCTAAATGAATCACCACAACACATCCCTGCTGCTACTTGATGAGGTCACTAGGTGTTGTGTTAAGGCTGCTACAATATCATTGAGTTACACAGCTACTTTAGCTGTACTTTAGCTACAGCTTTTAAATGTTATAAAACATCATTCAACATGAGGCAGACAGATCTTACATTTCTCCAGTGTGTCAGCAAGCTCCTTCTGGTTCATTTTCCTCAGGATGTGCAGTGTGATCTTCAGAGCCCCCTCTCTGGCACTGCTCTCCTGCTGCTCATCTTCAGGGTCCACCACTTCCTGCTTCAGACTCTCAAAGCCTTCTGGGAGTTCTGGACTAAGAATCCTCTTGAACATCTTCAGCTCGTTCTTCACAAATGTCATAATTTTCTCTTCAAGCATCTGGAATAAATTAAGTAAATGAGTTTAAGTAAGAGACAAATGCTTTCTCATTAACACATTAAAGAATGATTGACAGATCAACTTTACTTGAGGTAAACAAAAACAAATGTACATAACAGGACCACATACACTGAATATGGAGGCCAGGTCTGTTTGATGACTCTGGGAAGACTGACCACTGAGAATCTCTGACTCTGATCTCTCCTGTTGGTTTCTGTGGACAAAACATGAGATTACATCTCCTCATCCAGGGAGTGCACACACACACACACACACTCACTCACACACACACACACAGGGAGGGAATGTTGTGTTTGTTTAATTTTGTTTTAGGACTATGAAAATAGACAAAATGATTAGCCTATGGATTATGAAAACAACAACAATAAATGGGAAAATGGGAGAGGAGAAATGACTAGAGACAGTGTTGTTTAACTCACTGACCAGGACCCATGAGTTCTTCTTACCTTTGTTCAGTAGAAAAGTCTCCCTCTCTAAAGTATATAGGACGATCCATAGACCAGTCACTCTTCATGGACACACAGCTGGGAACAGGGGAGGCTGGTCTCTCCTGCTTGATTGGTCTTCAACACAACAGAGACAAACATTACATCTCTCATCTACTCTGAGCTCAGATGGGGAAAAATAAGAAGAGTTTCATTCCAAAAAGCTATTTATCCATTTTCAGAAATGTTCGTAAATGAGCTTTTATTGTTTAAAGAAGTTCAGTTTACGTTAAGTTATGTTTTTTTTGCGAAATGAGGAGATGGCACGTGGGTACCTGCTTCTATAAACCAATGAGGAGATGGCACGTGGGTACCTGCTTCTATAAACCAATGAGGAGATGGCACGTGGGTACCTGCTTCTATAAACCAATGAGGAGATGGCACGTGGGTACATGCTTCTATAAACCAATGAGGAGATGGCACGTGGGGACCTGCTTCTATAAACCAAAGAGGAGATGGCACGTTGGTACCTGCTTCTATAAACCAATGAGGAGATGGCACGTGGGTACCTGCTTCTATAAACCAATGAGGAGATGGCACGTGGGTACCTGCTTCTATAAACCAATGAGGAGATGGCACGTGGGTACCTGCTTCTATAAACCAATGAGGAGATGGCACATGGGTACCTGCTTCTATAAACCAATGAGGAGATGGCACGTGGGTACCTGCTTCTATAAACCAATGAGGAGATGGCACGTGGGTACCTGCTTCTATAAACCAATGAGGAGATGGCACGTGGGTACCTGCTTCTATAAACCAATGAGGAGATGGCACGTGGGTACCTGCTTCTATAAACCAATGAGGAGATGGCACGTGGGTACCTGCTTCTATAAACCAATGAGATGGCACGTGGGGACCTGCTTCTATAAACCAATGAGGAGATGACACGTGGGTACCTGCTTCTATAAACCAATGAGGAGACCAATGAGGAGATGGCACGTGGGTACCTGCTTCTATAAAGCAATGAGGAGACCAATGAGGAGATGGCACGTGGGTACCTGCTTCTATAAACCAATGAGGAGACCAATGAGGAGATGGCACGTGGGTACCTGCTTCTATAAACCAATGAGGAGACCAATGAGGAGATGACACGTGGGTACCTGCTTCTATAAACCAATGAGATGACACGTGGGTACCTGCTTCTATAAACCAATGAGGAGATGGCACGTGGGTACCTGCTTCTATAAACCAATGAGGAGATGGCACGTGGGGACCTGCTTCTATAAACCAATGAGGAGATGACACGTGGGTACCTGCTTCTATAAACCAATGAGGAGACCAATGAGGAGATGGCACGTGGGTACCTGCTTCTATAAAGCAATGAGGAGACCAATGAGGAGATGGCACGTGGGTACCTGCTTCTATAAACCAATGAGGAGACCAATGAGGAGATGGCACGTGGGTACCTGCTTCTATAAACCAATGAGGAGACCAATGAGGAGATGACACGTGGGTACCTGCTTCTATAAACCAATGAGATGACACGTGGGTACCTGCTTCTATAAACCAATGAGGAGATGGCACGTGGGTACCTGCTTCTATAAACCAATGAGGAGATGCAGCGCGAACTGCGTCACAAATAGAACTGACTTCCAGACGCTCGTTGACGCGAATAATGAGACTATAAGGAGAACCAGTACTGAGTCAATGTGCAGGGTACTAGGTAGTTGAGGTAATAATGAGACTATAAGGAGAACCAGTACTGAGTCAATGTGCAGGGTACCAGGTAGTTGAGGTAATAATGAGACTATAAGGAGAACCAGTACTGAGTCAATGTGCAGGGTACCAGGTAGTTGAGGTAATAATGAGACTATAAGGAGTACCAGTACTGAGTCAATGTGCAGGGTACCAGGTAGTTGAGGTAATTGAGGTAATATCCACATGTAGGTAGGGATATAAGTGACTAGGCAACCAGAATAGAGATTACATCTCCTCATCCAGGGAGTTCAGACACACACACACACACAGGGAGGGAATGTTGTGTTTGTTTAATATTGTTTTAGGACTATGAGAATGGACAAAAGGATGAGCCTATGGATTATGAAAACAACAACAATAAATGGGAAAATGGGAGAGGAGAAATGACTAGAGACAGTGTTGTTTAACTCACTGACCCCATGAGCTCTTCTTACCTTTGTTCAGTAGAAAAGTCTCCCTCTCTAAACACTATAGGACGATCCATAGACCAGTCACTCTTCATGGACACACAGCTGGGAACAGGGGAGGCTGGTCTCTCCTGCTTGATTGGGCTTCAACACAACAGAGACAAACATTACATCTGTCATCTACTCTGAGCTCAGATGGGGAAACATAAGAAGAGTTTCACAAATAGAACTGACTTCTAGACGCTCGTTGCAGCGCGCGAGCAGTGTGTCATTTTTAATAACGAGATTAATTTATCGACGCGAGCGTTGTAGTCAGTCTGTCAGCCCCGCTAAAAGGCTGGTGTCGTTACTCTGCCTTCTCCGGGGGCATGTTGAGGTAAATTTACTAACCGGGGGGGTTGAATGATGTAATTTATTGGAGGGCTGGAAGACGCACTCTCGAGGTTGTTTACTCACAATATCAGATATTAAGATGATTTTTATAATGAATGTATACTGAGGTTGAGGTTCTGACTAGTGATTATTTACCCGGGGTTCAATACCTGCTATTGAGGCGCCCTGAAAATAATATTCAAAAGTTCGGTCCTTGGACACAGAGGGTTTAAACACTAAAGTTACCGTCCATCTAGTGAAGAGAGGAGAACCGGACAGAGGTAGCCAGCATCCGTCAACGAGAGAGGGAGAAGCCTCACCGGGATTTAACAGGTGGAAGAAACAACCGGGGAGCCGGTGATGATGTAGTGGTAGCTATGGTAACTAGGATGCTGCTGGTAGAGTAGCTAGCTAGCTTACCGAGCTGTACCGACTGGCTATGATAACTAGGATGCTGCTGGTAGATGCTGCTGGTACCGAGCTGTACCGACTGGCTATGATAACTAGGATGCTGCTGGTAGAGTAGCTAGCTAGCTTACCGAGCTGTACCGACTAGCTTGGTTAGTTAGCAGGTCGTTCGTCTGTCCCTCCTCTCGATGATGAATCCGGTGAAACACAAATTGAAACAAGGATAGAGAGTGAAAAGGATCTGTCTACACACATACTGTCCCCGACCGTAAAGAAAAAAGCAAATTGAACAATAAACTTCGGTGTCTCAACACTGTAACAAACTCCATCGTTATTCCCCGAGATCACCTCAGTCCACTCTGCGCGTAACCGGCTTGGCGCCACACCGAACGTGGACGCGGACAGTTCTGTACGGGGACGCGGACAGTTCTGTACGCAATATTTAGGACACCTGGTGAGCTGTCCTAAGTAGTTAAGAGTTAACAGCAGGTGTCTTGATAATACTATAGAATAATGCAGTGAGTCAGTGGTTCCTGCGCCACATGTAATTGCTTTGTAGTAGTTAAAAGAATGTTTTATATTTCTATATGATCAATCCATTAATAATATAGACCAACATGCAACAGTATGTCTTGTGCTTTTGGCAATGATTTATGTATAATAATTATGTATAACAAGTGATACCATGTATGTCTGTGGCGGCAGGTAGCCTTGTGGTTAGAGTGTAGAGGTGGCAGGTCGCCTTGTGGTTAGAGTGTAGAGATGGCAGGTAGCCTCGTGGTTAGAGTGTAGAGATGGCAGGTAGCCTAGTGGTTAGAGTGTAGAGGTGGCAGGTAGCCTCGTGGTTAGAGTGTTGGGCCAGTAACCGAAAGGTTGCTAGATTGAATCCCTGAGCTGACAAGGTAAAAATCTGCCCCTGAACAAGGCAGTTAACCACTGTTCCTAGGCAGACATTGTAAATAACATCTGCTAACCATGTGTATGTGACCAATAACATCTGCTAACCCTGTGTATATGACCAATAACATCTGCTAACCCTGTGTATGGGACCAATAACATCTGCTAACCATGTGTATGTGACCAATAACATCTGCTAACCCTGTGTATGGGACCAATAACATCTGCTAATCATGTGTATGTGACCAATAACATCTGCTAACCATGTGTATGTGACCAATAACATCTGCTAACCCTGTGTATGGGACCAATAACATCTGCTAATCATGTGTATGTGACCAATAACATCTGCTAATCATGTGTATGTGACCAATAACATCTGCTAACCCTGTGTATGGGACCAATAACATCTGCTAACCCTGTGTATGTGACCAATAACATCTGCTAACCATGTGTATGTGACCAATAACATCTGCTAACCCTGTGTATGTGACCATTAACATCTGCTAATCATGTGTATGTGACCAATAACATCTGCTAACCATGTGTATGTGACCAATAACATCTGCTATCCATGTGTATGTGACCAATAACATCTGCTAACCCTGTGTATGTGACCAATAACATCTGCTAACCATGTGTATGTGACCAATAACATCTGCTAACCCTGTGTATGTGACCAATAACATCTGCTAACCCTGTGTATGTGACCAATAACATCTGCTAACCCTGTGTATGTGACCAATAACATCTGCTAACCATGTGTATGTGACCAATAACATCTGCTAACCATGTGTATGTAACCAAAAACATCTGCTAACCCTGTGTATGTAACCAATAACATCTGCTAACCATGTGTATGTGACCAATAACATCTGCTAACCACGTGTATGTGACATATAACATCTGTTAACCATGTGTATGTGACCAATAACATATGCTAACCCTGTGTATGTAACCAATAACATCTGCTAACCCTGTGTATGTGACCAATAACATCTGCTAATCATGTGTAAGTGACCAATAACATCTGCTAACCCTGTGTATGTGACCAATAACATCTGCTAACCCTGTGTATGTGACCAATAACATCTGCTAACCCTGTGTATGAAACCAATAACATCTGCTAACCCTGTGTATGTAACCAATAACATCTGCTAACCCTGTGTATGTGACCAATAACATCTGCTAATCATGTGTATGTCACCAATATCATCTGCTAACCATGTGTATGTGACCAATAACATCTGCTAACCCCTTGTATGTCACCAATTTGATTTATATCTGGGACTACATTTGTTTATGTGTTGGCTTTATGTGTTGTGTTTGTAAACTCCAGCTCAGATGATTGAGCTAAAAACCCTTAAAGTATCTGTCCAGTGTTTACAGGTTTATATGAAATCTGACCTAAAATGTATTAAAATATGAGTGAAATAGTTTTCCTTCTAATAATTGGTAATTAAGTTATTAATTTATCATTTTATTTCACCTTTATTTAACCAGGTTGGCCTATTAAGGACAAGTTTAAATTTACAACTGCGACCTGGCCAAGATAAAGCAAAGCTGTGCCACAAAAACAACAATTTAGAGTTACACATGGGATTAGCAAACGGACAGTCGGTAACACAATAGAAAGGGATTAGCAAACGGACAGTCGGTAACACAATAGAAAGGGATTAGCAAACGGACAGTCGGTAACAATAGAAAGGGATTAGCAAACGGACAGTCGGTAACACAATAGAAAGGGATTAGCAAACGGACAGTCGGTAACACAATAGAAAGGGATTAGCAAACGGACAGTCAGTAACACAATAGAAAGGGATTAGCAAACGGACAGTCAGTAACACAATAGAAAGGGATTAGCAAACGGACAGTCGGTAACACAATAGAAAGGGATTAGCAAACGGACAGTCGGTAAAACAATAGAAAGGGATTAGCAAACGGACAGTCAGTAACACAATAGAAAGGGATTAGCAAACGGACAGTCGGTAACACAATAGAAAGGGATTAGCAAACGGACAGTCGGTAACAATAGAAAGGGATTAGCAAACGGACAGTCTGTAACACAATAGAAAGGGATTAGCAAACGGACAGTCGGTAACACAATAGAAAGGGATTAGCAAACGGACAGTCGGTAACACAATAGAAAGGGATTAGCAAACGGACAGTCGGTAACACAATAGAAAGGGATTAGCAAACGGACAGTCGGTAACACAATAGAAAGGGATTAGCAAACGGACAGCCAGTAACACAATAGAAAGGGATTAGCAAACGGACAGTCGGTAACACAATAGAAAGGGATTAGCAAACGGACAGTCAGTAACACAATAGAAAGGGATTAGCAAACGGACAGTCGGTAACAATAGAAAGGGATTAGCAAACGGACAGTCGGTAACACAATAGAAAGGGATTAGCAAACGGACAGTCGGTAACACAATAGAAAGGGATTAGCAAACGGACAGTCGGTAACACAATAGAAAGGGATTAGCAAACGGACAGTCAGTAACAATAGAAAGGGATTAGCAAACGGACAGTCGGTAACACAATAGAAAGGGATTAGCAAACGGACAGTCAGTAACACAATAGAAAGGGATTAGCAAACGGACAGTCGGTAACACAATAGAAAGGGATTAGCAAACGGACAGTCGGTAACACAATAGAAAGGGATTAGCAAACGGACAGTCGGTAACACAATAGAAAGGGATTAGAAAACGGACAGTCGGTAACACAATAGAAAGGGATTAGCAAACGGACAGTCGGTAACACAATAGAAAGGGATTAGCAAACGGACTGTAACACAATAGAAAGGGATTAGCAAACGGACAGTCGGTAACACAATAGAAAGGGATTAGCAAACGGACAGTCAGTAACACAATAGAAAGGGATTAGCAAACGGACAGTCAGTAACACAATAGAAAGGGATTAGCAAACGGACAGTCAGTAACACAATAGAAAGGGATTAGCAAACGGGATAACACAATAGAAAGGGATTAGAAAACGGACAGTCGGTAACACAATAGAAAGGGATTAGCAAACGGACAGTCGGTAACACAATAGAAAGGGATTAGCAAACGGACAGTCGGTAACAATAGAAAGGGATTAGCAAACGGACAGTCGGTAACAATAGAAAGGGATTAGCAAACGGACAGTCGGTAACTATAGAAAGGGATTAGCAAACGGACAGTCAGTAACATAATAGAAAGGGATTAGCAAACGGACAGTCGGTAACAATAGAAAGGGATTAGCAAACGGACAGTCAGTAACATAATAGAAAGGGATTAGCAAACGGACAGTCGGTAACACAATAGAAAGGGATTAGCAAACGGACAGTCGGTAACACAATAGAAAGGGATTAGCAAACGGACAGTCAGTAACAATAGAAAGGGATTAGCAAACGGACAGTCGGTAACACAATAGAAAGGGATTAGCAAACGGACAGTCAGTAACACAATAGAAAGGGATTAGCAAACGGACAGTCAGTAACACAATAGAAAGGGATTAGCAAACGGACAGTCGGTAACACAATAGAAAGGGATTAGCAAACGGACTGTAACACAATAGAAAGGGATTAGCAAACGGACAGTCGGTAACACAATAGAAAGGGATTAGCAAACGGACAGTCAGTAACACAATAGAAAGGGATTAGCAAACGGACAGTCAGTAACACAATAGAAAGGGATTAGCAAACGGACAGTCAGTAACACAATAGAAAGGGATTAGCAAACGGACAGTCGGTAACACAATAGAAAGGGATTAGAAAACGGACAGTCGGTAACACAATAGAAAGGGATTAGCAAACGGACAGTCGGTAACACAATAGAAAGGGATTAGCAAACGGACAGTCGGTAACAATAGAAAGGGATTAGCAAACGGACAGTCGGTAACAATAGAAAGGGATTAGCAAACGGACAGTCGGTAACTATAGAAAGGGATTAGCAAACGGACAGTCAGTAACATAATAGAAAGGGATTAGCAAACGGACAGTCGGTAACCTGCCCGCTTGACCCTATCCCCTCCTCTCTTCTCCAGACCATTTCCGGAGACCTCCTCCCTTACCTCACCTCGCTCATCAACTCATCCCTGACCGCTGGCTACGTCCCTTCCGTCTTAGAAAGTTGCACCCTTCTGGATCCCTCCGATGTCAACAACTACAGACCAGTATCCCTTCTTTCTTTCTCTCCAAAACTCTTGAAGTGGCCAGTCAGAATGACCTTCTTGATCCAAATCAGTCAGGTTTCAAGACTAGTCATTCAACTGAGACTGCTCTTCTCTGTATCACGGAGGCGCTCCGCACTGCTAAAGCTAACTCTCTCTCCTCTGCTCTCATCCTTCTAGACCTATCGGCTGCCTTCGATACTGTGAACCATCAGATCCTCCTCTCCACCCTCTCCGAGTTGGGCAGGGCGGCCCACGCAATTGCGTCCTACCTGACAGGTCGCTCCTACCAGGTGGCGTGGCAATCTCCACACCACGTGCTCTCACCACTGGTGTTAGGGCTCTGTTCTAGGCCCTCTCCTATTCTCGCTATACACCAAGTCACTTGGCTCTGTCATAACCTCACATGGTCTCTCCTATCATTGCTATGCAGACGACAATTAATCTTCTCCTTTCCCCTTCTGATGACCAATCGCATCTCTGCATGTCTGGCAGACATATCCGTGTGGATGACGGATCACCACCTCAAGCTGAACCGCAAGACGGAGCTGCTCTTCCTCCCGGGGAAGGAGTCCATGATCTCGCCATCAACAACTCCATTGTGTCCTCCTCCCAGAGCGCTAAGAACCTTGGCGTGAGACAACACCCGGACTAACATCAAGGCGGTGGCCCGTTCCTGTAGGTTCATGCTCTACAACATCCGCAGAGAAAGACCCTGGACAGGAAGCAAGGTCCTAATCCAGGCACTTGTCATCTCCCGTCTGGATTACTGCAACTCGCTGTTAACACCCTGCCTGTGCCATTAAAGACAACTCATCCAGAACGCCGCAGCCCGTCTGGTGTTCAACCTTAGCACGTCACCCCGCTCCTCCGCTCCCTCCACTGGCTTCCAGTTGAAGCTCGCATCCGCTACAAGACCATGGTGCTTGCCTACGGAGCTGTGAGGGGAACGGCACCTCAGTACCTCCAGGCTCTGATCAGGCCCTACACCCAAACAAGGGCACTGCGTTCATCCACCTCTGGCCTGCTCGCCTCCCTACCACTGAGGAAGTACAGTTCCCGCTCAGCCCAGTCAAAACTGTTCGCTGCTCTGGCCCCCAATGGTGGAACAAACTCCCTCAACGCCAGGACAGCGGAGTCAATCACCACCTTCCGGAGACACCTGAAACCCCACCTCTTTAAGGAATACCTAGGATAGGATAAAGTAATCCCTCTCACCCCCGCCCCTGAAAAGATTTAGATTACTGTTCCACTGGAGGTCATAAGGTGAATGCACCAATTTGTAAGTCGCTCTGGATAAGAGCGTCTGCTAAATGACTTAAATGTAAATGTAAATGGTAACAATAGAAAGGGATTAGCAAACGGACAGTCAGTAACATAATAGAAAGGGATTAGCAAACGGACAGTCGGTAACACAATAGAAAGGGATTAGCAAACGGACAGTCGGTAACACAATAGAAAGGGATTAGCAAACGGACAGTCAGTAACAATAGAAAGGGATTAGCAAACGGACAGTCGGTAACACAATAGAAAGGGATTAGCAAACGGACAGTCAGTAACACAATAGAAAGGGATTAGCAAACGGACAGTCAGTAACACAATAGAAAGGGATTAGCAAACGGACAGTCGGTAACACAATAGAAAGGGATTAGCAAACGGACTGTAACACAATAGAAAGGGATTAGCAAACGGACAGTCGGTAACACAATAGAAAGGGATTAGCAAACGGACAGTCGGTAACACAATAGAAAGGGATTATCAAACGGACAGTCGGTAACACAATAGAAAGGGATTAGCAAACGGACAGTCGGTAACACAATAGAAAGGGATTAGCAAACGGACAGTCAGTAACACAATAGAAAGGGATTAGCAAACGGACAGTCGGTAACACAATAGAAAGGGATTAGAAAACGGACAGTCGGTAACACAATAGAAAGGGATTAGCAAACGGACAGTCGGTAACACAATAGAAAGGGATTAGCAAACGGACAGTCGGTAACAATAGAAAGGGATTAGCAAACGGACAGTCGGTAACAATAGAAAGGGATTAGCAAACGGACAGTCGGTAACAATAGAAAGGGATTAGCAAACGGACAGTCAGTAACATAATAGAAAGGGATTAGCAAACGGACAGTCGGTAACAATAGAAAGGGATTAGCAAACGGACAGTCAGTAACATAATAGAAAGGGATTAGCAAACGGACAGTCGGTAACACAATAGAAAGGGATTAGCAAACGGACAGTCGGTAACACAATAGAAAGGGATTAGCAAACGGACAGTCGGTAACACAATAGAAAGGGATTAGCATACGGACAGTCGGTAACAATAGAAAGGGATTAGCAAACGGACAGTCGGTAACACAATAGAAAGGGATTAGCAAACGGACAGTGGGTAACACAATAGAAAGGGATTAGCAAACGGACAGTCGGTAACACAATAGAAAGGGATTAGCAACGGACAGTAACACAATAGAACAATCTATGTTCAGTGTGTGCAGATGTAGTACGATTAGGGAATTAAGGCAATAGAGAGGCCATAGTGCCATAGTGGTGTTGGCTACGATTAGGGAATTAAGGCAATAGATAGGCCATAGTGCCATAGTGGTGTTGGCTACGATTAGGGAATTAAGGCAATAGATAGGCCATAGTGCCATAGTGGTGTTGGCTACGATTAGGGAATTAAGGCAATAGAGAGGCCATAGTGCCATAGTGGTGTTGGCTACGATTGGGGAATTAAGGCAATAGAGAGGCCATAGTGCCATAGTGGTGTTGGCTACGATTAGGAATTAAGGCAATAGAGAGGCCTTAGTGCCATAGTGGTGTTGGCTACGATTAGGGAATTAAGGCAATAGAGAGGCCATAGTGCCATAGTGGTGTTGGCTACGATTAGGGAATTAAGGCAATAGATAGGCCATAGTGCCATAGTGGTGTTGGCTACGATTAGGGAATTAAGGCAATAGAGAGGCCATAGTGCCATAGTGGTGTTGGCTACGATTAGGGAATTAAGGCAATAGAGAGGCCTTAGTGCCATAGTGGTGTTGGCTACGATTAGGGAATTAAGGCAATAGAGAGGCCATAGTGCCATAGTGGTGTTGGCTACGATTAGGGAATTAAGGCAATAGATAGGCCATAGTGCCATAGTGGTGTTGGCTACGATTAGGGAATTAAGGCAATAGATAGGCCATAGTGCCATAGTGGTGTTGGCTACGATTAGGGAATTAAGGCAATAGATAGGCCATAGTGCCATAGTGGTGTTGGCTACGATTAGGGAATTAAGGCAATAGAGAGGCCATAGTGCCATAGTGGTGTTGGCTACGATTGGGGAATTAAGGCAACAGAGAGGCCATAGTGCCATAGTGGTGTTGGCTACGATTAGGGAATTAAGGCAATAGAGAGGCCTTAGTGCCATAGTGGTGTTGGCTACGATTAGGGAATTAAGGCAATAGAGAGGCCATAGTGCCATAGTGGTGTTGGCTACGATTAGGGAATTAAGGCAATAGATAGGCCATAGTGCCATAGTGGTGTTGGCTACGATTAGGGAATTAAGGCAATATAGAGGCCATAGTGCCATAGTGGTGTTGGCTACGATTAGGGAATTAAGGCAATAGATAGGCCATAGTGCCATAGTGGTGTTGGCTTTGGGGATGACCAGTGAAATATACCTGCTGGAGCGCATGCTACAGGTGGGTGTTGCTATGGTGACCAGTGAGCTAAAATAAGGCGTGGCTTTACCTAGCATAGATTTACAGATGACCGGGAGCCAGTGGGTTTGGCGGCGAATATGTAGCGAGGGCCAGCCAACAACAGCATACAGGTCTCAGTGGTGAGTAGTGTATGGGGCTTTGGTGACAAAACGGATGGCACTGTGATCGACTGCATCCAGTTTGCTGAGTAGAGGGTTGGAGGCTATTTTGTAAATGACAGTCGGTAGGCTAGTCAGTTTTACGAGGGTATGTTTGGCAGCATGAGTGAAGGAGGCTTTGTTGCGAAATAGGAAGCTGATTCTAGATTTAATTTTGGATTGGAGATGCTTAATGTGAGTCTGGAAGGAGAGTTTACAGTCTAACCAGACACCCAGGTATTTGTAGTTGTCCACGTATTCTAAGTCAGAACCGTCCAGAGTAGTGATGCTAGTCGGGTGGGTATCTGTAATTGTCCACGTATTCTAAGTCAGAACCGTCCAGAGTAGTGATGCTAGTCGGGGGGGGGGTATCTGTAGTTGTCCACGTATTCTAAATCAGAACCGTCCAGAGTAGTGATGCTAGTCGGGGGGTATCTGTAGTTGTCCACGTATTCTAAGTCAGAACCGTCCAGAGTAGTGATGCTAGTCGGGTGGGTATCTGTAGTTGTCCACGTATTCTAAGTCAGAACCGTCCAGAGTAGTGATGCTAGTCAGGTGGGCGGGTGCAGGCAGCGATCAGTTGAAGAGCATTCAGTTTTACTTGGGTTTGAGTTAACAGAATACAACCTTTTAAAAGTACGATTTTTACAACCTTGTCTGTTTTGTGCTCTGGGATTTGTAGAACCTGTGTTTAACATTTTGAACACAAACACGCTATTTGTATCAATATCAGGAGTATTTACTCTGTGATTAGAAACCTGGTATATACCAGGAGTATTTACTCTGTGATTAGATACATGGTATATACCAGGAGTATTTACTCTGTGATTAGATACCTGGTATATACTATAGATACCTGGTATAGACCAGGAGTATATACTCTGTGACTAGATACCTGGTATATACCAGGAGTATTTACTCTGTGACTCGATACCTGGTATATACCAGGAGTATTTAATCTGTGATTAGATACCTGGTATATACCAGGAGTATTTACTCTGTGGTTAGATACCTGGTATATACCAGGGGTATTTACTCTGTGCCTCGATACCTGGTATATACCAGGAGTATTTACTCTGTGATTAGATACCTGGTATATACCAGGAGTATTTACTCTGTGTTTAGATACCTGGTATATACCAGAAGTATTTACTCTGTGATTAGAAACCTGGTATATACCAGGAGTATTTACTCTGTGTTTAGATACCTGGTATATACTATAGATACCTGGTATAGACCAGGAGTATATACTCTGTGACTAGATACCTGGTATATACCAGGAGTATTTACTCTGTGCCTCGATACCTGGTATATACCAGGAGTATTTACTCTGTGATTAGATACCTGGTATATACCAGGAGTATTTACTCTGTGTTTAGATACCTGGTATATACCAGGAGTATTTACTCTGTGATTAGAAACCTAGTATATACCAGGAGTATTTACTCTATGTTTAGATACCTGGTATATACCAGGAGTATTTACTCTGTGATTAGATACATGGTATATACCAGGAGTATTTACTCTGTGATTAGATACCTGGTATATACTATAGATACCTGGTATAGACCAGGAGTATATACTCTGTGACTAGATACCTGGTATATACCAGGAGTATTTAATCTGTGATTAGATACCTGGTATATACCAGGAGTATTTACTCTGTGATTAGATACCTGGTATATACCAGGAGTATTTACTCTGTGGTTAGATACCTGGTATATACCAGGGGTATTTACTCTGTGCCTCGATACCTGGTATATACCAGGAGTATTTACTCTGTGATTAGATACCTGGTATATACCAGGAGCATTTACTCTGTGTTTAGATACCCGGTTTATACCAGGGGTATTTACTCTGTGCCTCGATACCTGGTATATACCAGGAGTATTTACTCTGTGATGAAGAAATGTCTCCCTTGTTGCATGTAATTGGCATTTGCATGTAATTGCATTTGGTTTTACTAGCGTTTGAGAGCAGTTGGAGGCTACGGAAGGAGTGTTGTATGGCATTGAAGCTCGTTTGGAGGTTAGATAGCACAGTTTCCAAGGAAGGGCTAGAAGTATACAGAATGGTGTCGTCTGCGTAGAGGTGGATCAGGGAATCGCCCGCAGCAAGAGCAACATCATTGATATATACAGAGAAAAGAGTTGGCCCGAGAATTTAACCCTGTGGCACCCCCATAGAGACTGCCAGAGGACCGGACAGCATGCCCTCCGATTTGACACATTGAACTCTGCAAAGTAATTGGTGAACCAGGCAAGGCAGTCATTAGAAAAACCGAGGCTACTGAGTCTGCCGATAAGAATATGGTGATTGATAGAGTCGAAAGCCTTGGCCAAGACGGCTGCACAGTACTGTCTTTAATCGATGGCGGTTATGATATCGTTTAGTACCTTGAGCGTGGTTGAGGTGCACCCGTGACCGGCTCGGAAACCGGATTGCACACGGAGAAGGTATGGTGGGATTCGAGATGGTCAGTGACCTGTTTGTTAACTTGGCTTTCGAAGACCTTAGATAGGCAGGGCAGGATGGATATAGGTCTGTAACAGTTTGGGTCCAGGTGTCTCCCCTTTGAAGAGGGGATGACCACGGCAGCTTTCCAATCCTTCGGGATCTCAGACGATACGAAAGAGAGGTTGAAAAGGCTGGTAATAGGGGTTGCGACAATGGCGGTGGATAGTTTCAGAAATAGAGGGTCCAGATTGTCAAGCCCAGCTGATTTGTACGGGTCCAGGTTTGGCAGCTCTTTCAGAACATCTGCTATCTGGATTTGGGTAAAGGAGAAGCTGGGGAGGCTTGGGCGAGTAGCTGCGAGGGTGGCGGAGCTGTTGGCCGGGGTTGGAGTAGCCAGGAGGAAGGCATGGCCAGCCGTTGAGAAATGCTTATTGAAGTTTTCGATTATCATGGATTTATCGGTGGTGACCGTGTTACCTAGCCTCAGTGCAGTGGGCAGCTGGGAGGAGGTGCTCTTGTTCTCCATGGACTTCATAGTGTCCCAGAACATTTTGAAGTTAGAGCTACAGGATGCAAATTTCTGCTTGAAAAAGCTGGCCTTTGCTTTCCTGACTGACTGCGTGTATTGGTTCCTGACTTCCCTGAACAGTTGCATATCGCGGGGACTATTCGATGCTATTGTAGTCCGCCACAGGATGTTTTTGTGCTGGTCGAGGGCAGTCAGGTCTGGAGTGAACCAAGGGCTATATCTGTTCTTAGTTCTGCATTTTTGAACGGAGCATGCTTATCTAAGATGGTGAGGAAGTTACTTTTAAAGAATGACCCGGCATCCTCAACTGACAGGATGAGGTCAATATCCTTCCAGGATACCCGGGCCAGGTCGATAAGAAAGGCCTGCTCGCAGAAGTGTTTTAGGGAGCGTTTGACAGTGATGAGGGTGGTTGTTTGACCGCGGACCCGTAGCGGATACAGGCAATGAGGAAGTGATCATTGAGATCCTGATTGAAGACAGCGGAGGTGTATTTGGAGAGCCAGTTGGTCAGAATAATGTCTATGAGGGTGCCCATGTTTACAGATTTAGGGTTGTAGCTCGTGGGTTCCTTGATGATTTGTCTGAGATTGAGGACATCTAGCTTAGATTGTAGGACTGCCGGTGTGTTAAGCATATCCCAGTTTAGGTCACCTAACAGAAACTAGATGGGGGCGATCAATTCACAAATGGTGTCCAGGGCACAGCTGGGAGCTGAGGGGGGTCGGTAACGGGCGGCAACAGTGAGAGACTTATTTCTGGAGAGATTAATTTTTAAAATTAGAAGTTCGAACTGTCTGGATATGGACCTGGAAAGTATGACATTACTTTGCAGGCTATCTCTGCAGTAGAATGCAACTCCTCCCCTTTGGCAGTTCTATCTTGACGGAAAATGCTATAGTTGGGTATGGAAATCTCTGAATTTTTTTTGTCCTTCCTAAGCTAGAATTCTGAGGTTCGGGTGAACAGCTGAGTAGGCCGGGAGGTGGGCCTCAGGGATAGCTTCGATACTGGGTTCCAAGGTGGGCACAAGCTAGCTGTGAAGATCAGAAGAAGTGGTCCTGGGATTACAAATCCGGTGTTGTAGTGGAGAGACAGTCCGATACTGGTAGACTGGCGAGTATTATCCAGGCTAAAAACAGGGCTGGTATCTGTGCAGAAGGTAAATGCCGCTAGCAGTGGCTACCAATGACTAAATAGCTTGTAGCTAATTAGCTGGTTAGCTTCTGGTGCTTCTTGAATGTGTTCTAAAATTAAAAATAATAGCGATTCCGTATCACATTGGGTGAGGCAGGTTTACTCCTGAGGTACTGACCAATTGCACCCTCTATAACCACTGTGAGTATTGTTTGACCCTGCTAGTAGTGTATGAACATTTGAACATCTTGAAGAATGATTTGAACTTAATGGCCATGTTCTCTTATAATCTCTCCCCAGTACAGACAGAAGAGGACTGGTCACCCCTCAGAGCCTGGTTCCTCTCTCCCCAGTACAGACAGAAGAGGACTGGTCACCCCTCAGAGCCTGGTTCCTCTCTAGGTTTCTTCCTAGGTTCGTAACTTTCTAGGGAGTTTTTCTAGCCACCGTGCTTCAACATCCTAACATGATCTCTTCAGCATGAGATCAAATTGTATTTCTCACACCGTGTGTAATAATGAGACTATCCCAACAATGCAGTTAAAATTACGAAAATGTGTACCAGTACTGAGTCAATGTGCAGGGTACCAGGTAGTTGAGGTAATAATGAGGCTATAAGGAGTACCAGTACTGAGTCAATGTGCAGGGTACCAGGTAGTTGAGGTAATAATGAGACTATAAGGAGTATCAGTACTGAGTCAATGTGCAGGGTACCAGGTAGTTGAGGTAATAATGAGGCTATTAGGAGAACCAGTACTGAGTCAATGTGCAGGGTACCAGGTAGTTGAGGTAATAATGAGACTATAAGGAGTACCAGTACTGAGTCAATGTGCAGGGTACCAGGTAGTTGAGGTAATAATGAGACTATAAGGAGTATCAGTACTGAGTCAATGTGCAGGGTACCAGGTAGTTGAGGTAATAATGAGACTATAAGGAGTACCAGTACTGAGTCAATGTGCAGGGTACCAGGTAGTTGAGGTAATAATGAGACTATAAGGAGTACCAGTACTGAGTCAATGTGCAGGGTACCAGGTAGTTGAGGTAATAATGAGACTATAAGGAGAACCAGTACTGAGTCAATGTGCAGGGTACCAGGTAGTTGAGGTAATAATGAGACTATAAGGAGTACCAGTACTGAGTCAATGTGCAGGGTACCAGGTAGTTGAGGTAATAATGAGACTATAAGGAGAACCAGTACTGAGTCAATGTGCAGGGTACCAGGTAGTTGAGGTAATAATGAGACTATAAGGAGAACCAGTACTGAGTCAATGTGCAGGGTACCAGGTAGTTGAGGTAATAATGAGACTATAAGGAGAACCAGTACTGAGTCAATGTGCAGGGTACCAGGTAGTTGAGGTAATAATGAGACTATAAGGAGTACCAGTACTGAGTCAATGTGCAGGGTACCAGGTAGTTGAGGTAATAATGAGACTATAAGGAGAACCAGTACTGAGTCAATGTGCAGGGTACCAGGTAGTTGAGGTAATAATGAGACTATAAGGAGTACCAGTACTGAGTCAATGTGCAGGGTACCAGGTAGTTGAGGTAATAATGAGACTATAAGGAGTACCAGTACTGAGTCAATGAGCAGGGTACCAGGTAGTTGAGGTAGTTGAGGTAATATGTACATGTAGGTAGGGGTAAAAGTGAGTAGGCAATCAGGATTACATCTCCTCATCCATTACATCACACACACACACCTCATCCACACACACACACACAAACACACACACAAACACACAGGGGTTGAATGTTGTGTTTGTTTAATATTGTTTTAGGACTATGCAAATGGACAAAAGGATTAGCATATGGATTATGAAAACAACAACAATAAATGGGAAAATGGGAGGAGAAATGACTAGAGACAGTGTTGTTTAACTCACTGACCAGGACCCATGAGTTCTTCTTACCTTTGTTCAGTAGAAAAGTCTCCCTCTCTAAAGTTTATAAGTCTAAACTAAATGAAAAATTCTGCTTTGAACGTTGATTAACTTGTAACCTGAGTATTTCTGTATTTTCAATTTGGCGCTCTGCAATTTGGCACTAGCCTCCCACCTCCCATAAGAAGTTAAAGAGCTTGGTGGGTTTTTTCATTCTCTAATCAAGGCATGGGATTGTTCAATGACAAACATGCATTTGTTTAAAATCACTTGATGGTTTCATTTCAGAGGGACAAATAATAATGTTTTTTCCCACAAAATGCTATTCATCTGCCTCACTCTCAAATGTGACCAACCGGCTGAATGTTGTCTTATGTGGCAAAACTTGAAATTGTGTTTTTAATTGGATAAAAGTACAGACTCAGTGTTAGAAAACTAAATATCATACACTACAGTTGAGGAACAATGGGAAAGTAATTATGTTTTGAAAGATGATAAACTTTGAGAAAATGTCCTTTGAATGTTTTGGTACCTACTGGAGAGCTCTTCTCTGTCTACAGGGCTGCTACTTTGGCAGATAATGTCACCCATCTAAATAAATAATTTTTAATACATTTAACTCTTTAACTCTATTTAACTGTATGGTGTTTATGGTTTATGTCAGTTTCAATGTTTGTTACACTATAAATGGTTATTTAATGGTTGTAAGTGGTCAAATGAACCAGAACATTTTGTATTTTACAATTCTACTAATTATTCTAATTCTTCTACTAATTCTACTACTTTAGTAAGGAATTACACATTTTTCAGTAGTATTGCAGTTTCTAAAAAGTTCAGCATAATTCCACAAACGACATTAGTTGTCTAATTCCAGTAGATGGCAGCATAAGAACACAAATCACCACGATAGTTTTCTCCCTGGATACACCACCATTTGGCTCTATATTTTCAATAAATATTTAGCAATTCAAAGTTATTAATTCACATACAGATATTGGTGAGGCAGCTGAGAAATAAAGTGTATTTTTCGAATTCCTTAGATCAGTCTCTAACCTGCCCTACCTATCCCATTCCAGTTGCTGAACTTTCACATAGAGGTTACCAGGTCACCCAGTTCAAACTACATTTGAAAAATAAAACACATGTGACTTGTTGATCAAGTGTTCTGCCTTGCAATAATATATATAATAAAATAACAAAACAAAAACAGCAAAATGCTGAGACAGGTTTTGATTAACAAAATAATCAGTGCTATTTAGTACTATAATGGTATTTACTAACATAATATTATTACTAAAACAGTTTCTAAAATAATTAGGGTTAAGGTTAATGCTAAAATAGGTAATACGTAGGGATAGATGCTGATGTAAAAAGGGGTTTAAAAATGCATTTGATTGATTGTTAGGTTCAGGGATTTTAAGGTAAAAAACAGTATGGGTTTATAGGTCTCTTGCTCCTCCCTGTGGCCTTCTGTGGGTACTACATAACTCATTCACGACACCTGATAGGCTCATAATCTGAAGTAGCAACTGCTTCAGATCTACAAATCTGTCCTGTCCATTTGTTTTCTAACTCAGTGAAACTGCGCAGCATTCACTCAATCCGATGCCTACGAACGAACATTTTGATGCGTTTCAATTTACCCAGCAGCCATTTAGAAACAACAAGTCATCAAAACAAAGTGTTGTTTCTGAATTTAAAACACAAAAATGTCTTCTGGCTGTTTAAATCGGCCACGTCTTGAAAAAGAGAACAGGGACATGCGTTTTAGTTAGGTGTTTTAGTTTTCTTTTTCTGAAAACAAATATGGTTAACCATGACCAGAAAATGTTTTCCCTGCAGTACCTCCACAGACCCCGGATTGAGAACCCTATATTAGTTAAAAATCTGAGAACAGTATTATTGAAGGTACCCATAACAACCATTTCTGACTAAAAAACAAATGTGAACATTTTGGAAACATTTTATGTTATCAAAAATTGTCATCTCACCTCTTAGCTTTGGTGTCATGTTCCCCAGAGAGACTCATTTTAGAGGCAGGGCCCCCCTCCTCTCTCTCCTCAGAGTGTCTCATTTTAGAGGCAGGGCCACCCTCCTTTCTCTCCCCAGAGAGACTCATTTTAGAGCACTGACCCCTAAACAGAGATCCAAAATGTTGGTTGTGGTTAACACAGTGACAACTAAACAGAGATCCAACATGTTGGTTGTGGTTAACACAGTGACAACTAAACAGAGATCCAACATGTTGGTTGTGGTTAACACAGTGACAACTAAACAGAGATCCAACATGTTGGTTGTGGTCAACACAGTGACAACTAAACAGAGATCCAACATGGTGGTTGTGGTTAACACAGTGACAACTAAACAGAGATCCAACATGTTGGTTGTGGTTAACACAGTAACAACTAAACAGAGATCCAGCATGTTGGTTGTGGTTAACACAGTGACAACTAAACAGAGATCCAACATGTTGGTTGTGGTTAACACAGTGACAACTAAACAGAGATCCAACATGTTGGTTGTGGTTAACACAGTGACAACTAAACAGAGATCCAACATGTTGGTTGTGGTTAACACAGTGACAACTAAACAGAGATCCAACATGTTGGTTGTGGTTAACACAGTGACAACTAAACAGAGATCCAGCATGTTGATTGTGGTTAACACAGTGACAACTAAACAGAGATCCAAAATGTTGGTTGTGGTTAACACAGTGACAACTAAACAGAGATCCAACATGTTGGTTGTGGTTAACACAGTGACAACTAAACAGAGATCCAACATGTTGGTTGTGGTTAACACAGTGACAACTAAACAGAGATCCAGCATGTTGGTTGTGGTTAACACAGTGACAACTAAACAGAGATCCAAAATGTTGTTTGTGGTTAACACAGTAATTATTTAATGTCAATTGTTATCATTTATTAATTTTATCTTATAAAACATTTATTAACAGACATAGAAACAATCAGATGATTTAATGCAATCACATGAAAACGGAGTTGTGACATTTCGTCTCCATGGTAACTGTCTGTAATAATAATAAGTCACTGTTTGTTAAGGTAGTTATAGACAGTACAGCAACAATAACAATAATAATAATAATAATAATAATAATAAGTCACTGTTTGTTAAGGTAGTTATAGACAGTACAGCAACAATAATAATAATAATAATAATAATAATAATAAGTCACTGTTTGTTAAGGTAGTTATAGACAGTACAGCAACAATAATAATAATAAGTCACTGTTTGTTAAGGTAGTTATAGACAGTACAGCAACAATAATAATAATAAGTCACTGTTTGTTAAGGTAGTTATAGACAGTACAGCAACAATAATAATAATAAGTCACTGTTTGTTAAGGTAGTTATAGACAGTACAGCAACAATAATAATAATAATAATAATAAGTCACTGTTTGTTTAGTTATTACAGGTAGTTATAGACAGTACAGCAACAATAATAATAATAATAAGTCACTGTTTGTTAAGGTAGTTATAGACAGTACAGCAACAATAATAATAATAATAAGTCACTGTTTGTTAAGGTAGTTATAGACAGTACAGCAACAATAATAATAATAATAATAATAATAATAATAATAATAAGTCACTGTTTGTTAAGGTAGTTATAGACAGTACAGCAACAATAATAATAATAATAAGTCACTGTTTGTTAAGGTAGTTATAGACAGTACAGCAACAATAATAATAATAAGTCACTGTTTGTTAAGGTAGTTATAGACAGTACAACAACAATAATAATAATAATAATAATAATAATAAGTCTCTGTTTGTTAAGGTAGTTATAGACAGTACAGCAACAATAATAATAATAATAATAATAAGTCACTGTTTGTTAAGGTAGTTATAGACAGTACAGCAATAATAATAATAATAATAATAATAATAATAATAATAAGTCACTGTTTGTTAAGGTAGTTATAGACAGTACAGCAACAATAATAATAATAATAATAATAATAATAATAATAAGTCACTGTTTGTTAAGGTAGTTATAGACAGTACAGCAACAACAATAATAATAATAATAATAAGTCTCTGTTTGTTAAGGTAGTTCTAGACAGTACAGCAACAATAATAATAATAATAAGTCACTGTTTGTTAAGGTAGTTATAGACAGTACAGCAACACAAGGCCATGTCTCATACTTTGAATGTAGAGTAGGAGTAGTAGCAGGGTAGCCTAGTGTTTAGAGCGTTGGACTAGTAACCGGAAGGTTGCAAGTTCAAATCCCCGAGCTGACAAGGTACAAATCTGTCGTTCTGCCCCTTAACAGGCAGTTAACCCACTGTTCCTAGGCCGTCAATGAAAATAAGAATTTGTTCTTAACTGACTTGCCGAGTTAAATAAAGGTTTAAAGAAAATGTAGACAGAATAATGTATAATAGTGGGTTGTTAGTGATATGTAGATGTTATATTATGTAAAGTAGACTAGGTTATAATGTATAGTAGTGGGTTGTTAGTGATATGTTATATTATGTAAAGTAGACTAGGTTATAATGTATAGTAGTGGGTGGTTAGTGATATATAGATGTTATATTATGTAAAGTAGACTAGGTTATAATGTATAGTAGTGGGTTGTTAGTGATATGTTATATTATGTAAAGTAGACTAGGTTATAATGTATAGTAGTCGGTTGTTAGTGATATGTTATATTATGTAAAGTAGACTAGGTTATAATGTATAGTAGTGGGTTGTTAGTGATATGTAGATGTTATATTATGTAAAGTAGACGAGGTTATAATGTATAGTAGTGGGTTGTTAGTGATATGTAGATGTTATATTATGTAAAGTAGACGAGGTTATAATGTATAGTAGTCGGTTGTTAGTGATATGTTATATTATGTAAAGTAGACTAGGTTATAATGTATAGTAGTCGGTTGTTAGTGATATGTTATATTATGTAAAGTAGACTAGGTTATAATGTATAGTAGTCGGTTGTTAGTGATATGTAGATGTTATATTATGTAAAGTAGACTAGGTTATAATGTATAGTAGTGGGTTGTTAGTGATATGTAGATGTTATATTATGTAAAGTAGACTAGGTTATAATGTATAGTAGTGGGTTGTTAGTGATATGTAGATGTTATATTATGTAAAGTAGACTAGGTTATAATGTATAGTAGTGGGTTGTTAGTGATATGTAGATGTTATATTATGTAAAGTAGACTAGGTTATAATGTATAGTAGTGGGTTGTTAGTGATATGTAGATGTTATATTATGTAAAGTAGACTAGGTTATAATGTATAGTAGTGGGTTGTTAGTGATATGTTATATTATGTAAAGTAGACTAGGTTATAATGTATAGTAGTGGGTTGTTAGTGATATGTAGATGTTATATTATGTAAAGTAGACTAGGTTATAATGTATAGTAGTGGGTTGTTAGTGATATGTTATATTATGTAAAGTAGACTAGGTTATAATGTATAGTAGTGGGTTGTTAGTGATATGTAGATGTTATATTATGTAAAGTAGACTAGTTTATAATGTATAGTAGTGGGTTGTTAGTGATATGTTATATTATGTAAAGTAGACTAGGTTATAATGTATAGTAGTGGGTTGTTAGTGATATGCAGATGTTATATTATGTAAAGTAGACTAGGTTATAATGTATAGTAGTGGGTTGTTAGTGATATGTTATATTATGTAAAGTAGACTAGGTTATAATGTATAGTAGTGGGTTGTTAGTGATATGTAGATGTTATATTATGTAAAGTAGACTAGGTTATAATGTATAGTAGTGGGTTGTTAGTGATATGTAGATGTTATATTATGTAAAGTAGACTAGTTTATAATGTATAGTAGTGGGTTGTTAGTGATATGTTATATTATGTAAAGTAGACTAGTTTATAATGTATAGTAGTGGGTTGTTAGTGATATGTAGATGTTATATTATGTAAAGTAGACTAGGTTATAATGTATAGTAGTGGGTTGTTAGTGATATGTAGATGTTATATTATGTAAAGTAGACTAGGTTATAATGTATAGTAGTGGGTTGTTAGTGATATGTAGATGTTATATTATGTAAAGTAGACTAGGTTATAATGTATAGTAGTGGGTTGTTAGTGATATGTAGATGTTATATTATGTAAAATAGTCTAGGTTATAATGTATAGTAGTGGGTTGTTAGTGATATGTAGATGTTATATTATGTAAAGTAGACTAGGTTATAATGTATAGTAGTGGGTTGTTTGTGATATGTAGATGTTATATTATGTAAAGTAGGCTAGGTTATAATGTATAATAGCAGTTTGTTAGTGATATGCAGATAAAGGTCTATAGCCTATATATCATAGATGACCAGTCTAAACATGTTCAGGTCGGTTCACAAAATATGTGATGATTAGTTGAATCAGGTGTGTAAGTGCTGGTAAGAACAAAAGGATGGAGAAACCCTGAGATAAACATAAAACCATATCATTGAAAAGCTCCTCCACCATCTTTACCAGACGTTTTACTGATAACATGTAGGTCTACTGATTAGTTTACACTTTGAAAACTGCTGTCTGTCAGCAACTCAGCTCAAGTAGCAGTTCTACTAACTAGTAATATCTCATTCCAGGTATTCATGCACGTACTCTGTCCATTAGAATAGATTATTGTTCAGAAATACTTACTTTATTTTTCAATAATCTCCATATAGTCTTTTCTGCTCTGTCGTCTCAAAATGGATCCTGAACAAAAGAACAACTTTACTTTCTGTTTCAGCTCAGCCGCCTCCCCACCCTGATAATAAAGTGTTGTATTGGTATCTTCCACTAGATGGCAGTAAACACCTGCTGTAACTAGACTTTACAACTCTGTGTTCTGTTTCATACAGGCAGTGTCCCAGAGGAGGAGCGTTGCTCTAGGATCAGTTCCCCCTCTCCATGTAATCTGATTCATTATGATATAGGATCAGGTCCCCCCTCTCCATGTAATCTGATTCATTATGATCTAGGATCAGCTCCCCCTCTCCATCTAATCTGATTCATTATAATCTAGGATCAGGTCCACCTCTCCATGTAATCTGATTCATTATCATCTAGGATCAGCTCCCCCTGTCCCTGAGATCGTCCTGTTCAACCACATGTATTAGTTTATTTGTCAGATGAAACCTGAGGGGACTGTAGTGGGTCATAATGCATCAACATGGTTCTGAGGTCCTCAACAATGTTATTCTGTACCGTAGCTGGGATGCAGTGTTCTTTCCTGGTTTACTAAATAACAAGACAGATATTGAGACGTTCAATTAGCTGCTCAGTGTTGATCTCTGTGTCTTGAACATATTCAGCCTCTGGCAGACTCTCTACATCGCTCATGTCATCTTCAATGGGATCAGTCCCAGTCTCATGTCATCTTCAATGGGATCAGTCCCAGTCTCATGTCATCTTCAATGGGATCAGTCCCAGTCTCATGTCATCTTCAATGGGATCAGTCCCAGTCTCATGTCATCTTCAATGGGATCAGTCCCAGTCTCATGTCATCTTCAATGGGATCAGTCCCAGTCTCATGTCATCTTCAATGGGATCAGTAACAGTCTCATGTCATCTTCAATGGGATCAGTCCCAGTCTCAAATTCATCATGAGGGCAATTCTCATCTAAGTTGGCTCTTAAAAGCTCTGTGTGGTTTTGGTAGATGTGTGACCGATAGACGCTGAAACATCTATTTGTTTTCCCACACCCATTAACTCCACAGGTAGTTAGAACATGTGGTTCATGCTGGTGGTAGAGGCCAATATGTGTGAGTAGTCTGGACACAGAGAAAGTTTGCTCGTGGCAAAGTGGACAATTGAATAGAGTTGGCATTCTTCAGAAAGATTGTGAACCTTGGAATGATGGGACGGAATCATGGAGATCATTGGTACTCAGACACTTGCAGACATCATCAAGGGACCAGTTTTCCACAGCCACACTCTAATTCAAGTTGACACTAAAAGCAGAAGTGAAATGTATTAGTGTTGAGGCTAAAACAAAACCTATCCCACTCTCTCCAGACAACCACCTTTCCTCCTAATTAGTATTCATGGTTGTTCCATAACGAAGCAGAGCTTGTCAGGAAAGGTGAAGATGTCTGTCTCTTATTTATCTGACTCCATATTTCTTGGTTTGGGACATTATGGGATTCTGCAGTCCCACATTTAAGTGTTGACTCAGATAATATGATGCTCCAAATGGGGCATTAAGTTCTTCTTCCATGTCGACCCAAATTGTCCTGTTAGAGTTGTCAGTAAAGAGCCTATCAGGACAGTTATAAAGTCTTCTTGATATAATTGTCCTATTAGAGTTGTCAGTAAAGAGCCTATCAGGGCAGTTATAAAGTCTTCTTGATATAATTGTCCTATTAGAGTTGTCAATAAAGAGCCTATCAGGGCAGTTATAAAGTCTTCTTGATATAATTGTCCTATTAGAGTTGTCAATAAAGAGCCTATCAGGGCAGTTATAGTCTTCTTGATATAATTGTCCTATTAGAGTTGTCAATAAAGAGCCAATCAGGGCAGTTATAAAGTCTTCTTGATATAATTGTCCTATTAGAGTTATAGGTAAAGAGCCTATCAGGGCAGTTATAAAGTCTTCTTGATATAATTACGTGTTAGGGAACTTTAATCCTGTCACGGCCGTCGTTAAAGGAAGTGGACCAAAGTGCAGCGTGGTGAGCGTACATATTCCTTTCTATTAAAATGTCGCCAACATCAACAAGAAACGATACAAAACGACCGTGAGGCTCACAGGGCTAAGTGCCACTAACAAAAGTCAACTACCCACAACCAAAGGAGGGAAAAAGGGCTACCTAAGTATGAGACAATGATAGACAGCTGTCCCTGACTGAGAACCCGGCCAAAACATAGAATGAACCCAAATCCCCCCCTGACCAAACCAAATAGAGACATAAAAAGGCTCTCTAAGGTCAGGGCGTGACAAATCCTCCCTTCTAAGTCTTTGCCTGTATGCTAGCTTGGTTCATCCTTGCCGTTTTAATAGTCAAAATTAATCCTTTTGTCTATGGCAGTGGTTCCCAAACTTTTTTGGGACATTCAACCCGCAGCTGCGTACCCTGTACCCCCTCTAGCACCAGGGTGACCAACACTCTCAAATGTTGTCTTTTGGGACATTCAACCTGCAGCTGCGTACCCTGTACCCCCTCTAGCACCAGGGTGACCAACACTCTCAAATGTTGTCTTTTGGGACATTGAACCTGCAGCTGCGTACCCTGTACCCCCTCTAGCACCAGGGTGACCAACACTCTCAAATGTTGTCTTTTGGGACATTGAACCTGCAGCTGCGTACCCTGTACCCCCTCTAGCACCAGGGTGACCAACACTCTCAAATGTTGTCTTTTGCCATCATTGTAAGCCTGCCACACATACACACACTATATGATACATTTATTAAACATAACAATGAGTGTGAGTTTGTCACAACCCGGTTTGTGGGAAGTGACAAAGAGCTCTTATAGGACCAGGGCACAAATAATAATATCATAATAATCAATAATGTTGCTCTTTATTTAACCATCTTTCATACAACATCTAATTAGTTCATCGAAAATTGTGAATAACTCACCACAGGTTAATGAGAAAGCTGTGCATGAAATGATGCACATAACTATGCAATGTTGGGTTGTATTGGAGAGAGTCTCATTTTCCACAGTCTGTGCCTGTATTTCGTTTTCATGCTAGTGAGGGCCGAGAATCCGTCAGTGTCTTAACATATGACACAGCATCTAGGTGTTATATCCCTGAGGATGTAGGATATCAGACAGTGAATACTGTCTATAGGTTTACATATGACACAGCATCTAGGTGTTATATCCCTGAGGATGTAGGATATCAGACAGTGAATACTGTCTATAGGTTTACATATGACACAGCATCTAGGTGTTATATCCCTGAGGATGTAGGATATCAGACAGTGAATACTGTCTATAGGTTTACATATGACACAGCATCTAGGTGTTATATCCCTGAGGATGTAGGATATCAGACAGTGAATACTGTCTCGGTCTATAGGTTTACATATGACACAGCATCTAGGTGCTATATCCCTGAGGATGTAGGATATCAGACGGTGAATACTGTCTATAGGTTTACATATGACACAGCATCTAGGGGTTATATCCCTGAGGATGTAGGATATCAGACGGTGAATACTGTCTATAGGTTTACATATGACACAGCATCTAGGTGTTATATCCCTGAGGATGTAGGATATCAGACAGTGAATACTGTCTATAGGTTTACATATGACACAGCATCTAGGTGTTCTATCCCTGAGGATGTAGGATATCAGACAGTGAATACTGTCTATAGGTTTACATATGACACAGCATCTAGGTGTTATATCCCTGAGGATGTAGGATATCAGACAGTGAATACTGTCTATAGGTTTACATATGACACAGCATCTAGGTGCTATATCCCTGAGGATGTAGGATATCAGACAGTGAATACTGTCTATAGGTTTACATATGCCACAGCATCTAGGTGTTATATCCCTGAGGATGTAGGATATCAGACAGTGAATACTGTCTCGGTCTATAGGTTTACATATGACACAGCATCTAGGTGTTATATCCCTGAGGATGTAGGATATCAGACAGTGAATACTGTCTATAGGTTTACATATGACACAGCATCTAGGTGTTATATCCCTGAGGATGTAGGATATCAGACAGTGAATACTGTCTATAGGTTTACATATGACACAGCATCTAGGTGTTATATCCCTGAGGATGTAGGATATCAGACAGTGAATAATGTCTATAGGTTTACATATGACACAGCATCTAGGTGTTATATCCCTAAGGATGTAGGATATCAGACAGTGAATACTGTCTCGGTCTATAGGTTTACATATGACACAGCATCTAGGTGTTATATCCCTGAGGATGTAGGATATCAGACAGTGAATACTGTCTCGATCTATAGGTTTACATATGACACAGCATCTAGGTGCTATATCCCTGAGGATGTAGGATATCAGACTGTGAATACTGTCTATAGGTTTACATATGACACAGCATCTAGGTGTTATATCCCTGAGGATGTAGGATATCAGACAGTGAATATTGTCTATAGGTTTACATATGACACAGCATCTAGGTGTTATATCCCTGAGGATGTAGGATATCAGACAGTGAATACTGTCTATAGGTTTACATATGACACAGCATCTAGGTGTTATATCCCTGAGGATGTAGGATATCAGACAGTGAATACTGTCTATAGGTTTACATATGACACAGCATCTAGGTGTTATATCCCTGAGGATGTAGGATATCAGACAGTGAATACTGTCTATAGGTTTACATATGACACAGCAACTAGGTGCTATATCCCTGAGGATGTAGGATATCAGACAGTGAATACTGTCTATAGGTTTACATATGACACAGCATCTAGGTGTTATATCCCTGAGGATGTAGGATATCAGACAGTGAATACTGTCTCGGTCTATAGGTTTACATATGACACAGCATCTAGGTGCTATATCCCTGAGGATGTAGGATATCAGACAGTGAATACTGTCTATAGGTTTTCATATGACACAGCATCTAGGTGTTATATCCCTGAGGATGTAGGATATCAGACATATGTTGTAACTTTAATGTGTTAGAGTTAATGTTTAAGTTTATTCTTTGAGCTGTATCTGTAAAGATATTTCTTTAGATTTATTTGCATATGTAATTGTATTGGGTTGTGTTGAATTATGCTTTTTGACTGCAAGTCCCAGAATGCCTTGCGAGAGGAATGAGTGATAACGCGCCAATTATGTGCAGGTGCGAGTGATTGTAGCTGACTTTCCGACAGCATCTTACCTGCATTGCTCTGTACCAAAACAATTGTTGTTAAATGTAACGTAAACAAGTATTCTTACTAAAAGAAGCTTTTGTATCAAAACCGACGTCCCGAGTCATTACTAAGAAGTTAGTTAATCTAAAATTTGGTACCAAAACCCGGGATATGAGCTGCGACGAAGAAGTGGCTGAAATGGCTGAGGAGGAACGTAGCAACAATGCGGATTTTGAATCAGATTGACGTGGAAATATCCCAGTCAAATCCGGATACCGATCACTTGAGTACATTGTTGGAATTGTTTTCAGCTAAGGAGGACAGTTTGTTTGAACTCGATCGTGGAATTGAACAGTAAACGCCATTGGAAAGATTGGAGGCAGAGATTGCATGCACGGAGGATTATAAAGAACGCATTATCATGCTGAAGAGTCGTGCACAAAGAGTGATAACGAAGAAACAGGACGTCAATCCACTACCAGCCCGGGTGAGTGACGCTAACTCAAACATATCACAGAGACAATCAGTCAGGCTTCCGAAGTTGATTATTGAGAAATTCTATGGAGATGTCAGTATGTGGCAGGAGTTTTGGAGCCAGTATGAGACTGCTATTCACAACAATGATTCACTGTGTAAAAAAGAGAAGTTTATCTATCTGAAAACATATCTCACTGGACCAGCTGCAAAGGCAGTAACAGGACTGATGTTAACAGACAGTAACTATGATAATGCAATCACTCTACTCAAGAGCAGATTTGGAAGGAAAGACCTTGTGATTAGTACTCATATGTCAAAGCTGCTGAATCTCACACCTGTGAAGAAATCCTCTGATCTAAATGCATTGAGGCAGCTATATGATGAATGTGAAATTCAGATTAGGAGCTTGGAATCACTGGGTGTGGTGTCAGAATCCTATGGAAGCCTACTATTCCCAATCTTACTGCAGATGATTCCAGAGGACATAGCTCTTGACTATAGTCGTCAGAGGGGAGTAGATGATGAATGGTAAGTGTCTGAGATTATCAGCTTCCTACAGAAAGAGGTTCAGAGCAGGGAGAGAGCGCTACAAATGACAAGATCATACAACCAACAGAAAGAGAGCAAACCATGGAACAAGTCATGCTTCTCCAATGAAATGAAACCAAGAAGACCCAACATGCCCTCTGCTGCAGCACTGCATACAGCCAGCCAGAAGGAACAGCAAACGTGTCTATTTTGTGATAGTGCAGACCACAAATCAGAAAACTGCCCTGACTACAATATTGCTACACGCAAAGAGAAACTAAAGAACATGGGAAGATGCTTTGTATGTTTAGGACAGAGACACATAGCAAAATTCTGTAAAGTCAAAGATGTGTCATGTGCAACATGTGGAAGCAGACATCACATTGAGGTGTGTACCAGTAAGAGGAGTGAGGTGCAACCCCCTACTGTTTTTGTAGACGCTGTCGTTTCCTCAGTTATTCCCCATTCAGTGAAGATGAAACCAGATGGACAGAACACTGTGTTGCTACAAACGGCAAAGGCATGGGTAGAAGGCCCATCGGGCAGAAAGATAGCTCGTTGTTTACTAGATGGAGGCAGTCAGAGAAGCTTCATACATGAAAACCTTGTGAAGGGCTTGAAGCTACCATCAGACAAGAGGCACTCACTCTTCACACGTTTGGCTCCTCTGCCCCAGCAACGTCCCAACGCAACACAGTGAAAGTCATCTTGGAGAATGTCTGGGACAAACAGCAGAGAATAGAGATAGAGGCAATTGAAACCCCACAAGTGTGCACAGCTGTGATGAAGGTTCCTGGTGAACGGATTCAGTATGAGCTCAGTAAAAGGGGACTGCAGCTCGCAGACTTTCCAGGAGATGACAATGATCCTGAACTCTCTGTCCTGATAGGAGCAGACTACTACTGGCAGATAGTATCAGGCAGAGTGGAGCGACTGACAGACACGCTAGTTGCTTTAGAGAGCACCTTTGGATGGTCGGTGCAGGGACCCGTGTCCATGTCAAGTGTCGCCGAGGCAACCTGCATGTTCATCCCACTTGATGAAGACACATTAGTCTCCAAGCAACTGCATGCATTCTGGGAGCTTGAGTCGCTGGGTATTCTAAGCGAGAAGACACAGAACTCAGAGGAAAACGAGGCTCTTCAAAGGTTCGAGGAAACAACCACCTTCAAAGATGGGCGATACCATGTGGAGTTGCCATGGAAACGAGAAATGCCTGAACTCCAAAACAACTATAGAATCGCCAAGAAACGGTTTGAAGGTCTGAAGAAAAGACTGAAGAAGGATGTGACGTTGTACAGCAGATACAATGAAGTAGTAGAAGACTTCTTACAACAAGATATGGCAGAGGACGTGCCCAAGGACAACGCATCAAGTGCAGACAACGTAAAATACTACTTACCTCACCATGCAGTACTCCGAGAAGATAAGGTGACAACAAAACTGAGAGTGGTGTTTGATGCCTCGTCCCATGAAGATGGCTGTCCATCTCTAAATGACTGTCTACTCACAGGACCGAACCTGAATCCGGATCTGCTCAGCGTTCTGATAAAGTTCAGACTACATGAGATCGCATTCATGGCAGACATCAAGAAAGCTTTCCTGCAGATATCCCTAGCAGAGAGAGACAGAGACGCCGTGAGATTTCTATGGCTCACTGGCCCACCAAGGGGAGAAAATGAAGAGGAGCTGCGTGTGCTGAGGATGAAAAGAGTGGTATTTTGAGCTTCCCCAAGTCCATTTTTGCTGGCAGCTACAATCAGGAAGCACCTGAAACAATATGAAACAGAACAACCAGAAGTTGTAGAGATACTGAGAGAGTCACTCTATGTAGATGACTTCATTGCAAGTTCACGCAATGTTGAAGAGGCTTACCTTGTGACAACAACTGCAACGCGAATGCTGTCGATTGCAGGCATGGACCTCTGCAAATGGATGACCAATTCTCCTGAATTGAAAACGAAATGGGAGGAGAGTACGACAACTGACCACCCGTTGACGTTACAAACACAAGGATTAGTGCTGAAGGTTTTAGGTTTAGTATGGAGGCCGGAAACGGATGACTTTGTGTTTGACCTCAGGCCACTACTGAACATTCTAAGGCAAAAGGAAAACACAAAGAGAAGTGTTCTGCAGTCGTCTGCACGTATCTTCGACCCTCTTGGTTTCTTTCGGACAGGAGATCAAACTACTGAAGGCAGGAAAAAGCCTAAACAATGACTGTAAAATCAGAGAACTGAAACCTTTCCTGGACGAACACGAACTACTCAGTGTAGGAGGAAGACTGCAACAGTCCAACTTCACATTCAGAGAGCAGCACCCATGGGTTCTGCCCAATAAGTCCAGATACTCAGAAATGCTGATACAGTACCATCATGAGAAGGTGATGCATTCTGGAGCAAGAGACACTCTAGTTCAAATCAGAGAGCGATACTGGATCTTGAGTGCTAGGCAGCTAGTCAAGAGCACAGTGGCAAGATGTATAGTGTGCAAGAGATTCAAGGCAAGGGCCGGACAGCAGGTCACTGCGCCTTTACCAAAAGACAGAATAACTGAATCCCCACCATTCGAAGTCACAGGTGTGGATTTTGCAGGACCGCTCTATGTGAAAGAAAATGGTTCTGTGAAGAAGTCGTACATTGCACTGTTCACTTGTGCTATAACCAGAGCTGTGCATTTGGAACTGGTCTCCGATCAGTCAACAGAGACATTCCTGTTAGCTCTAAAAAGATTCATCTCAAGGAGAGGATTATGCAAGGTAATCTACTCAGATAATGCAAAAACGTTCAAGAGAGCTGATCAGGACTTGAAAGAGCTGTGGAAGGCAATCGAAGAGCCCCAACTCTTGGCGTTCTTCTCAGAAAGGGGCATCACCTGGAGGTTCATCGCAGAGCGAGCAGCCTGGTGGGGCGGATTCTGGGAAAGACTCGTCAGGTCAGTAAAAACATGCCTGCGAAAGGTTCTTGGGAGAGCTTCACTTAATTTTGAAGAGATGTGCACAGTCCTGACAGAGGTTGAAGCTATCCTAAATTCTAGGCCTCTGACCTTCGTGCACAATGAGGTGGATGAACCACAACCCCTGACCCCAGCACACTTCCTGGTGGGTAAAAGACTGACCTCTTTGCCTCCAAGGCCATTTCCAGCTGACACTCAGCACCCAACGTTAAACAAGGGGGAAATGACACGCAGATGGAAGTACAGGCAGAGACTTGTGACCAGTTTCTGGAACAGTTGGCGAAGAGACTACTTGCTGGATCTAAAGTCAGCACACCGCTGTGACACACCACAGCCCACCCCACTGAAGGCGGGTGACGTTGTACTCATTGGAGAAGATAACACACCCAGACAAACCTGGAAACTAGAAAGATTGAGGAACTGTTTCCAGGCCGAGATGGCTTAGTTAGATCATGTTCAGTTCGTACTGCTTCAGGGACTTTGTTGAGGAGACCTATTCAGTTGATATACTGCCTAGAGATCTAGATGAACATAATTGTTCATCGGGGGGGAGGATGTTGTAACTTTAATGTGTTTGAGTTCATGTTTAAGTTAATTCTTTGAGCTGTATTTGTAAAGATATTTCTTTAGATTTATTTGCATATGTAATTGTATTGGGTTGTGTTGAATTACGTTTTTTGACTACAAGTCCCAGAATGCCTTGTGAAAGGAATGAGTGATAACGCGCCAATTATGTGGAGGTGTTAGGGGTGATTGTGGCTGACTTTCCGACAGCATCTTACCTGCATTGCTCTGTACCAAAACCATTGTTGTTAAATGTAACGTAAACAAGTATTCTTACTAAAAGAAGTTTTCTTATCAAAACCGACGTCCCGAGTCATTACTAAGAAGTTAGCAAATCTAAAAAGGCCTACAGTGCGCCTCGCCTCTCCAGCACTGTCGTAGTCTCCCGCCTCTCTAGCGCTATCAGAGCCTTCCTCCTCTCCAGCGCTGCCGGAGTCTCCTGCCTGTTCAGCGCAGCCAGAGCCTTTCTCCTTTCCTGCGCTACCGGAGTCTCCCGCCTGTTCAGCGCAGCTAGAGCCTTCTTCCTCTACAGCGCTGCTGGAGTCTCCTGTCTGTTCAGCGCAGCCAGAGCTGTCAGCCTGCATGGAGCAGCCAGAGCTGCCAGCCTGCATGGAGCAGCCAGAGCTGCCAGCCTGCATGGAGCAGCCAGAGCTGCCAGCCTGCATGGAGCAGCCAGAGCTGTCAGTCTACATGGAGCAGCCAGAGCTGTCAGTCTGCATGGAGCAGCCAGAGCTGTCAGTCTGCAAGGAGCTGCCAGTCTGCAAGGAGCTGCCAGTCTGCAAGGAGCTGCCAGTCTGCAAGGTGCTGCCAGACTGCATGGAGCAGCCAGAGCTGCCAGTCTGCATGGAGCAGTCAGAGCTGTCAGTCTGCATGAAGCAGCCAGATCTGTCAGTCTGCAAGGAGCTGCCAGTCTGCAAGGAGCTGCCAGTCTGCCCAGCGCCGCCAGTGCCCCCAGTCTGCCCAGCGCCGCCAGTGCTCCCAGTCTGCCCAGCGCCGCCAGTCTGCCCAGCGCCGCCAGTCTGCCCAGCGCCGCCAGTCTGCCCAGCGTCGCCAGTCTGTCAGGATCAGTTAGATCCACCAGTCAGCCAGGATCCACCAGTCTGCCAGGATCCGCCAGAAGTGCCAGTCAGCCAGGATCCGCCAGAAGTGCCAGTTGGCCAGGATCTGCCAGTCGGCCAGGATCTGCCAGTCGGCCAGGATCCGCCAGTCAGCCAGGATCCGCCAGTCAGCCAGGATCCGCCAGAACTTCCAGTCGGCCAGGATCCGCCAGTCAGCCAGGATCCACCAGTCAGCCAGGATCCGCCAGTCAGCCAGGATCTGCCAGATCCGCTAGTCAGCCAGGATCCGCCAGTCAGCCAGGATCTGCCAGTCAGCCAGGATCTGCTGGAACCACCAGCCAGCCAGGATCTGGTAGATCCATGAACCTGCCTGAGCTTCCTCTCACTCCTGAGCTTCATCTCACTCCTGAGCTTCATCTCACGCCTGAGCTTCCTCTCACGCCCGAGCTTTCTCTCACTCCCGAGCTTTCTCTCACTCCCGAGCTTTCTCTCACTCCCGAGCTTTCTCTCAGTCCCGAGCTTTCCCTCAGTCCCGAGCTGCCTCAGTCCCGATCTGCTCTTCAGTCCAGTGGGTTTCTGGGTGAGGACTACTAGGCCATGGTCGGCGGCGAGGGTGGACTATCCAGGGACGCGAGGAGAGGGGACTAAGACATTGACTGAGTGGGGTCCACGTCCCGCGCCGGAGCCGCCACCATGGACAGACGCCCACCCGGACCCTTGGCGGCAAGGTCAGTAGCCTATATTCTCGATTCTGGGGGGATTTGAGTTCTTTGATTGATGTTCTAAATTTTTTTTAATTCATCAATAATGGGATCTTTGCTATTCCCACAGGGTTTTGAAGCCAGAGGGGTTATTAATCAATGATTAAACAAATAAATAGGGTCAGTGGAGAAAAGACAGATAAACAACGTGCAGAGTGGCTAAATACAGCTAGGATATGGTTAGCCGAGGCCAGGAAGGGAGCTGAGAACAAAGGAAAAGGAAGGGAGGCGTCCAAAATCTCACTCGGACAAAGACCCTGAATAGAAGCTGATACTACTAAAATCAGTAAGGAAGGGTTTAAATTAGGACTATTTCCTGGGAATTCCCGGTGCCTGAGTTTGCGACTACAGACAATTATAATAATAATTTAATTATTGGCGGGGAAACTCAATCATTTCAATAGCGGGACACTTAGGTTCTTATCTCAGCTTTGAAACCGATAGACTAAAATTGAATTTAGATTGTAATTCATCTATTTGTATGTTTTGCCTGAAGAATTGCCTGAAAAATAATGGTCGCTAGTGTTTGTATAAGATATGAACTGAACATTTAATATGTTGTTTAGGTTGACTTGAAAGAAGAATTCATTCAAAATAATGGCGAGACAATTTCGATGTTAAACGCTATTTCGCCCAAAATGATCTGCTAGAATAATGTATTGAGATGGGAGTCATGTTTAAATAAATGTATCATGGAAGAGAACGTCACCTAAACCTGATTAATTTTAGGGAATAACGGAGAGATACAATACAGTTTTGTGCAACCAGGATGATATATTTTTTTATGAATCGACTGACATACGATAAATTTAGCACAGAACATGGTACGTTTAAATGTTAGGGTATAGAAAGTTGAGAAGTTGGGTTGGTTTTACTTTGTCGATAGAATTTAAAGCAGAACTCAATCTGAATAGGGAATATATATTTTACAGAGGCAGGCTGACTTGAAGGTAAAACTGCGTCATTTTACATTGACTACACAACAACGTTCCTCAAATTATTACAGAGAAAATGTGTTGTGGCATTTAGAGGGAAAATGCATGCATTATAGCTTTGAGTTACTTTTCAAAAGTGGCTAAAAGTTCCAAATACATTTTTAAAAAATGAGCTGAATATCATAAGGATAGTCTGAGAAGATGCTACAGCAACAGAATTGCTTGGCGTTCCATTGGGCTATATTTGGCTATAATATAGGTAGGTAAGAATAGTTGAATCGTAAAAAGTTGTGGTTAGGTAACGCCAGTGAAATCGAACAAGAAGTTAACGTAATCTATACATGATCTGTTTTCATTACGGGGAACAATGAAATGTCTACAATAGGGTATGGCTGGCTAGGAATGTCTTATCTTAAAGGGACAGTGCACGTTTATCACAGTGGTTTGAGTGTATGGTGGGGTATCAAATATTTTGGGGCGACAATTTGGAGATAGACTGAATGAGTTACATGAAACATAGAGGAAATGTAAAACGAATGGTTTGAGGGCATTATCATAATTATTAGGTTTTGTTGTTGTAGTAAACGTTTGGGTTAAGGGGATTTCCCTGTTCCCAGAGATAATATATCTTAAAGGGGTACACTCACATATGTAAGGGAATTACCCCACTGAAATGGACAAAAATGAATGGGAAGTCATTGGCACTGGACAAACCATATACACGGTGTCCAATACCACCCAATGTGGCGTTCTTTCGATTTTTTTGGTCAATTACACATGTGTAAGAACTGTATGAATATACTTTTGTCCAATTTTATTATCATAATTTTTTATTTTTTTATTTTACTTGCGCATAAGGAATATGTTTTGTACATTTGCAATATGATTTCATAGGAAGTCAAAAGTCAAAAGACAAAAAGACCAACATTTTATAAAAAACTTCACACACCCTTAAAAAAGTGCTTTCTGGACCGTTTTTCGAAATTCTTTCGATTTTTGTGTCAATTACACACGTATAAGAACTGTATCAACATACTTTAGTCATGTTTTATTATCATTTTCTTTATTTTTTTACTTGTGCATAAGGCATATGTTTTGTCCATTTGCAATAGGATTTCATAGGAAGTCAAAAGTCAAAGTCAAAGTCAATTTTTTGGGGGCCAAATGCCAAAAGAAATTTGACATGCTCAAAAATACTGCAGAATTGCAAAATTGACTGACCTGATGAACAGCATGGCCGGGCAGTGATAGTTGTTCCTTTCCATCACTTGTTGTGTTGATTTCATCATGTCCATTTGGTGATGTTTTTTTCACTATAGAATCATATTGCAAGTTCACGAGCATTTGCAATATGTTTCAATGGGCATGTACCATCACGTATTTGGCATGGTCAAAAATCCTGCAGAAATGCAAAATTGACTCTCCTGATGAACACAGGATGGCCTGGCAGTGATAGTTGCTCCTTTCCATCGCTCGTTGTGTTGACTTCATCATGTCCATTTGGTGATGTTTTTTCACTGTTGAATCATATTGCAAATGCACGTACATTTGCAATATGTTTCAATGGGCATGTACCATCACGAATTTGTCATGCTCAAAAATCCTGCAAAAATGCAAAATTGACTGGCCTGATGAACACAGGATGGCCGGGCATTGATAGTGGGTCTTCTCCATCGCTCGTTGTGTTGATTTCATTATATCCATTTGTTTATGTTTTCTCACTTTTGCAACGTCACTGTGCATTTGCAATATAGTTCAATGGGCATTTACCATCACGAATTTGTCATGCTATAAAAATCCTGCAGGAATGTGAAATTGACTGGCCCGATGAACTCGGGATGGCTGGGCAGTGATTCTGGTTCATCTCAATCGCTCGTTAGGGTTAATTTCAGAATGTCACTTTGGTGATGGTACCTCACTGTTTAAACATATTGCAAATGGACAAGAGTCACCAGCAAGTCACCGTCCATCAGTCAATTAGAGATCATTCTGACAGCAAACTGACTCCAAACCCACTTTTTCCAACTCGTTTAGTAGCCAACTATCACATACTTCAGAGCTGGCCCAAAATTCACAACGCCTTTGGTTCAAACCATAACAAAAACGTAAAACACGTAGTTACGTTCTAGCTGCGGGTCCATTTCTGATGTCATGTGTAGGCCTAGCCGAGGCGACCCCGAATTCCAAGTTTCGGCTCGATAGGTCATTTGGTGCCCGAGCAAGACCCTAATTGGTGCTGAAAATCCACTTTTTTCCATGACTTGCTACGGCGTCCTTGAATGAGCTATCGGACAGAAACGTTGGGGTTCGTCTATATGGGCCGAGACGGTCGCAATGCACCTAGTCTTGTTTCTAGGATACTTTTCTAAATGTCATCATTTTCGTGATGCAAAAATGAAATGAAGTCATTGCAAATGTACGAGGCTGTTTCTCGGTCCGAGAACCTTCTAGAGCCACGTAACTCACCACGCACTATCGACCTGAGGTCTAGAACAGGATTCTAAATTTCAGAACTCTAGGTCTGACGGTTCTTTAAAAGTTCCAACAAGGTTAACTAATGCAGGCAGTGTATGTCTCTACGCACCCCAATGGGCCCCTCCTTCCAAGCTGTGTGTGTGTTATTTAGTTTTCCTTTGAAATTTTATGGGAAAAATGACTGATTTACAGTTCATGGGGGTTGCCTAATCACACATATGAAGTTTTGGAAAGATCAGACTTTTTTAACCCCTCGAAACAGCCCCTGAGACACCAATTATGGCACTTCCGGTTGGCACAGGAAGCTATAAGTCAACACATATCCTCATTGGGGTATGCTTTTACAGAATCCTGAGTTTAATGCCACACGGTCAAGGTTAGGCTTACACGGATCGGGAGGACCTTAGGAAAGTACCTGAGGTCGAATTGTGCTTCTCACCCTAACGGTTCTCTCACTGTCACCCAAAAGCAAATTAAATTGTGGGGCAGGCTTGATTTTGGGCCTACTTTTCTAATGGTCGCTGCGCTTAGACCGAGCGAGCTACGGTCAAGCGGGATATCTCGTTGAACTCGGCATGGCCTAGGGATTATGGTAATGCCATTGCCTGCTCTCTGTGTCTTTAAACACCGCACTTTGTCACTCCATCCTTGCTGTGTGTGTGTGTGAGAGCTTTTCTTTGACATCTGTTCGGAGTAATGACTGACTTACAGTGCATGGGGGTTGCCTAATCACACATATGAAGTTTTGAAAAGATCTGACCTTTTTCACCCTTGGAAACAGCCACTATGACACCATTTAAGGCACTTCCGGTTGGCACAGGAAGCTATAAATAAACTCATATCCTGATTGGGGTATGCCTTTATAGAATCCTGAGTTTTAAATCTTTACGTTAAGCACTGAGTTATTTACAGAGGGTTTAGTGAGTGTGTGCTATTTCAGAAAATCATAGAAAATCAGAGAAATCTCGCAGAGCTCCGCAGCACACTTTAAAAACATTCGTATGAACACCCTGCAACTGGATCTGTAACTGTTTCAAAAAAACACCTATCTTTGAACATCACCAATTTGTCATTGTACGATTTCTCTTAAATGACGATAGATAAATGGCTGGTTCTTTTTTTATTGACACCGGAGGCTCCTTGACTATTTCTCTATTTTCATTTTGGACCTTTATTCCCAGAGAAATGGCCATAACTCAAAAACCGTTGAGGCCTAGACGCCATCTTGTTCGGGGCCAACTGCCCATTATGCCAAACCTACGCTCACCAAGTTTCGGCTTTGAAATATTTTCCATTTTGGAGATAAGGCCACGTCGTGATTCGTGATGTTTTGTACAATTGCAATATGATTGCTTATGCCCTCTTGTGGGATTTTCCGGAACAGCGGAAAAATGACCAAAATTGGATTATTTTATAAAACGGAAACCGAATGTCCGAGAAAGTTCTGACTTCCCGGTAGGTCCGGCCCTGCCGCTCGGCCCGGCGCCGTCCGTGAATTTTAGAAACGTTTTCGGACGTCTAGTAAGGGACCGTACATTTGCAATATGGACTTTCTCACTAACCATACAGCAAATGTCAAAATGTTCCATTAAGGTATGGAATATTAGGAGTTTTATTTTCTGAGTTTTAATTAGACAAGTGAATGAAAATGGTTAAAGATAAAGGGTTCTTTAATATGTCTTATATGGTGATGAACACGAATGTAAAGGGGTGGTGTGACCTTTGACCTTATCATGGCTCTCTCTTGGGGTCTGATCAGCCTCAGGGGAGAGCCATTTGTATAATGAATTTGTGGTCATTTGGGTTACTAGTTATAAGGTAAATTAATTATAATGGAGTTATAGTTTTGGGTTAGAATTTTTGTTTGAACTGCAGATGAGAAAGTGTTTCAGGATATTTTACAACATTAGCTGTGAAGTTTTTGAATTGGCTATTATTGATTTGTTATTACAACAGAAAAAAAAATCCTATTCATCATTGAGAATAAATAGGGGGAGATAAGATTCATTAAGGTTTGGATAGGAGATATATTAAGCCAAAAGGGCAAGAAATTACATAGAAAAATAAGTTTCAGTTCTTAGGGGTGGTTAATTACGGTAGATAAGGTATCTCAAACTATGAAACATATATTAAATTATTGATGTGACTGATTTTTAAGGTTAACCCTGTTATTTTTAGAAAAAATACAGTGGATTCCCGAAGGAGAGATTTCATTAACACAGTAAAGAGAGAGAGAATATGAGAATATGTTTAGCATTCGTTTTAATTAAACATTTAGAACATTTTTATTTAAGTAGTATTAAAGTTTGACAGGGATATATGACATCTGTGGAGATTCAGGATTAGTGATAGGATCGAGAACCTTAATTAACCTATATAAGGACTTTAGAAATGGACACCATAGACATGATACCTCTTAAAAGTAGATAAGACTCTTGACAGAGAATTGGTACAGGATAAATGTGAATGGACGCCAAAGGGAGAATTGCACATACATGATAATGTCAGAACATAAGGATAATTTACTAATCTTACCTAAGTCATTATTTAGGGTAGATAAGGTTGTTACTTGGGCAGAGCCAGGTATCAAAAGGGGGATAGGGAAGTTTGTGGTCTAGGATAGGACACTTAGTGGCCTATTGGATAATAAACTAATAATAAAAAAATAAAAAATAAAAATTTTAGCCAACAAATAGGCATAGAAGTTAGAGATATAATCAGATAAAACATATGAGAAACTGTTTGTTAACCAAGCCTGTATGTCCAGGATTTTATGCATTACAGATTAATTACAGGTGAAGACACTCAATCCAGTCCCTGAGGCTTGTTGTGGGGACCATACCAAGGACTCCTGGTGACAGCTAGCAGAAAGAACTACCCGGATTCATATCACACGGCGGGAGGGTAAGACACACCAACACTGTCGAACAATAACAGTGTTTTAGAGGAGAACTGGAATTAACAGAATTCCGGGGGCCATCTCTCGAATGAAGATCTCCTTTCAGTCATTTCATCCCTGTTTTTGTTCATAGAAGTGAAAGTGTGTCTGGCTCTTGTTAATGATGTGTTCTCTGGAAGAGGGTGGGGCTTCACATGTGTGTTGACCGTCCTGAGCTGTTTAATTGTAGGGGCCATAGTCCTGATCCACCATGATCCCCCGGAGAAGGCCAAAGGGGGTAACTTGACGCATGTGCTAGACGAGGGAACTTTGATATTACCAAAGCATCTCAAAAGATCACTGAAACAAAACAGTAAGGAAGTGAGAGTGGAATTGGGTGAGGATATCTCAGTCGAATTTTATGTAGACCAAATGGGGTCATTCACTCCTTGGCAGTCTAGAACCATGGGTCTCTATGGGAAGTGTTTGTGTAAATCACTGTGTAATTCATGGAGTCAGGTCATATGACTGGATTAATTATATTTATTATAATCAACAGCGCTTTATCAATTATACCAGAGATGCTATTAAAGGTTTGGCAGAACAGACTGAAACAACCAGCCTGATGGCTTGGCAGAATAGAATTGCATTAGATATTTTATTGGCTGAAAAGGGAGGAGTATGCGTGATCTTCGGGAACATGTGTTGTACTTTCATCCCAAATAACACAACTCTGGATGGATCAGTGACCAAAGCCTTAGCTGGTTTGACCACCCAAGCTCACGAGTTGGCAGAAAACTCTGGGGTGGATACTTCTCTGACTAATTGGTTTGGAAAAGTATGTTTGGAAAATGGAAAAATGTTATGATCACTGTGTTATGGGCTTCATTCACCTGTGTGACTGTATTCATTTTATGTGGCTGTTGTCTAATTCCCCGTGTAAGAGGCCTTATTTCCAGGACTATGGAGAAGTCGATGACACAACAGATGGTGAGGTACGGGCCGATTCCAGGTTCTGACCCGTGGAGTGCTGAATGCATGTCTACAGAACAAGTGGACGAATCTGGATCCTTCATTTGTGAGGAATTTATATTTAACGAGACCATTGTTGATGTTTAGGGAGGTTAGGTTGTATCTTGTTTCAATATTAGACTGTTTTTTTAATGAAGATTGTAACAAAAATCCTGATATGAAGAGTTATGATTCTGATGTAGGCCTAAGAAACAGTCAGTGCGAAGGCAAGTAGTGGGTTATGTTTAGGTGATGTTTCGATGACAATAAATATTTCTAATAAAAATAGAAATAGGCTTTTTAATATTACAATATAACTACATGTGTGATTGGATGTATAATATTTCATCAAAGGGTGGATATGTTAGGGAATTTTTATCAATGATGACTAATTATGTATACATTTCAATCAGGACTGACCAATCAGAATACTTTTATGTTACTGTATATGTACTAATCAGAATACTATTATGTTACTGTATATGTATCAATTTGATTTTTAATCCTAGTACTGAATATAATGTGTGTAAATATAATCAAGAATTAGAACAATGACTGTCTGTTCCTTGGTAGAAATGAATGAACTATATCGCCAGTCTGGCTAGAAGGCTTATCTTCACAAGCATGTCCTTGGCTCGGTCATATATTATCTTAATAGGGAGAGACGATGTGAGAACCATACAGCCTTTGTACTGGAACAGAGATGGCACGGATTGGTACTGAAACTAATGACATCATTTTAAGTTTATAACCTGTGGTAAAATGTGTAAGGAGCAGTACTCTCGTGAATAAAATCTGCTGTTTGACCCTAAGACTGGGCTCTGTCCATTATTATAGAATAAGGGTCTTACAAATCCTTATAAATTGACAGAGTGTTTAATTTTAATTGGGTATTAAAACAGAGGAATATAATTCCTGAAACAATACCCACTTCCCCAGAGAATAGTTATGGTATTGATACCAACTTCCCCAGAGAATAGTTATGGTATTGATACCCACTTCCCCAGAGAATAGTTATGGTATTGATACCCACTTCCCCAGAGAATATTTATGGTATTGATACCCACTTCCCCAGAGAATAGTTATGGTATTGATACCCACTTCCCCAGAGAATAGTTATGGTATTGATACCCACTTCCTCAGAGAATAGTTATGGTATTGATACCCACTTCCCCAGAGAATAGTTATGGTATTGATACCCACTTCCTCAGAGAATAGTTATGGTATTGATACCCACTTCCCCAGAGAATAGTTATGGTATTGATACCCACTTCCCCAGAGAATAGTTATGGTATTGATACCCACTTCCCCAGAGAATAGTTATGGTATTGATACCCACTTCCCCAGAGAATAGTTATGGTATTGATACCCACTTCCCCAGAGAATAGTTATGGTATTGATACCAACTTCCCCAGAGAATAGTTATGGTATTGATACCCACTTCCCCAGATAATAGTTATGGTATTGATACCAACTTCCCCAGAGAATAGTTATGGTATTGATACCAACTTCCCCAGAGAATAGTTATGGTATTGATACCAACTTCCCCAGAGAATAGTTATGGTATTAATACCCACTTCCCCAGAGAATAGTTATGGTATTGATACCCACTTCCTCAGAGAATAGTTATGGTATTGATACCCACTTCCCCAGAGAATAGTTATGGTATTGATACCCACTTCCCCAGAGAATAGTTATGGTATTGAAACCCACTTCCCCAGAGAATAGTTATGGTATTTATACCCACTTCCCCAGAGAATAGTTATGGTATTGATACCCACTTCCCCAGAGAATAGTTATGGTATTGATACCCACTTCCCCAGAGAATAGTTATGGTATTGATACCAACTTCCCAGAGAATAGTTATGGTATTGATACCAACTTCCCCAGAGAATAGTTATGGTATTGATACCCACTTCCTCAGAGAATAGTTATGGTATTGATACCCACTTCCCCAGAGAATAGTTATGGTATTGATACCCACTTCCCCAGAGAATAGTTATGGTATTGATACCAACTTCCCCAGAGAATAGTTATGGTATTGATACCAACTTCCCCAGAGAATAGTTATGGTATTGATACCAACTTCCCCAGAGAATAGTTATGGTATTGATACCAACTTCCCCAGAGAATAGTTATGGTATTGATATCAACTTCCCCAGAGAATAGTTATGGTATTGATACCCACTACCCCAGAGAATAGTTATGGTATTGATACCCACTTCCCCAGAGAATAGTTATGGTATTGATACCAACTTCCCCAGAGAATAGTTATGGTATTGATACCCACTTCCCCAGAGAATAGTTATGGTATTGATACCCACTTCCCCAGAGAATAGTTATGGTATTGATACCCACTTCCCCAGAGAATAGTTATGGTATTGATACCCACTTCCCCAGAGAATAGTTATGGTATTGATACCAACTTCCCCAGAGAATAGTTATGGTATTGATACCCACTTCCCAGATAATAGTTATGGTATTGATACCAACTTCCCCAGAGAATAGTTATGGTATTGATACCAACTTCCCCAGAGAATAGTTATGGTATTGATACCAACTTCCCAGAGAATAGTTATGGTATTAATACCCACTTCCCCAGAGAATAGTTATGGTATTGATACCCACTTCCTCAGAGAATAGTTATGGTATTGATACCCACTTCCCCAGAGAATAGTTATGGTATTGATACCCACTTCCCAGGGAATAGTTATGGTATTGAAACCCACTTCCCCAGAGAATAGTTATGGTATTTATACCCACTTCCCCAGAGAATAGTTATGGTATTGATACCCACTTCCCCAGAGAATAGTTATGGTATTGATACCCACTTCCCCAGAGAATAGTTATGGTATTGATACCAACTTCCCCAGAGAATAGTTATGGTATTGATACCAACTTCCCCAGAGAATAGTTATGGTATTGATACCAACTTCCCCAGAGAATAGTTATGGTATTGATACCAACTTCCCCAGAGAATAGTTATGGTATTGATACCCACTACCCCAGAGAATAGTTATGGTATTGATACCCACTTCCCCAGATAATAGTTATGGTATTGATACCCACTTCCCCAGAGAATAGTTATGGTATTGATACCAACTTCCCCAGAGAATAGTTATGGTATTGATACCCACTTCCCCAGAGAATAGTTATGGTATTAATACCCACTTCCCCAGAGAATAGTTATGGTATTGATACCCACTTCCTCAGAGAATAGTTATGGTATTGATACCCACTTCCCCAGAGAATAGTTATGGTATTGATACCCACTTCCCCAGAGAATAGTTATGGTATTGAAACCCACTTCCCCAGAGAATAGTTATGGTATTTATACCCACTTCCCCAGAGAATAGTTATGGTATTGATACCCACTTCCCCAGAGAATAGTTATGGTATTGATACCCACTTCCCCAGAGAATAGTTATGGTATTGATACCAACTTCCCCAGAGAATAGTTATGGTATTGATACCAACTTCCCCAGAGAATAGTTATGGTATTGATACCCACTTCCTCAGAGAATAGTTATGGTATTGATACCCACTTCCCCAGAGAATAGTTATGGTATTGATACCCACTTCCCCAGAGAATAGTTATGGTATTGATACCAACTTCCCCAGAGAATAGTTATGGTATTGATACCAACTTCCCCAGAGAATAGTTATGGTATTGATACCAACTTCCCCAGAGAATAGTTATGGTATTGATACCCACTTCCCCAGAGAATAGTTATGGTATTGATACCAACTTCCCCAGAGAATAGTTATGGTATTGATACCAACTTCCCCAGAGAATAGTTATGGTATTGATACCAACTTCCCCAGAGAATAGTTATGGTATTGATACCAACTTCCCCAGAGAATAGTTATGGTATTGATACCCACTACCCCAGAGAATAGTTATGGTATTGATACCCACTTCCCCAGAGAATAGTTATGGTATTGATACCCACTTCCCAGAGAATAGTTATGGTATTGATACCCACTTCCCCAGAGAATAGTTATGGTATTGATACCCACTTCCCAGAGAATAGTTATGGTATTGATACCCACTTCCCCAGAGAATAGTTATGGTATTGATACCCACTTCCCCAGAGAATAGTTATGGTATTGATACCCACTTCCCCAGAGAATAGTTATGGTATTTATACCCACTTCCCCAGAGAATAGTTATGGTATTGATACCCACTTCCCCAGAGAATAGTTATGGTATTGATACCCACTTCCCCAGAGAATAGTTATGGTATTGATACCAACTTCCCCAGAGAATAGTTATGGTATTGATACCAACTTCCCCAGAGAATAGTTATGGTATTGATACCCACTTCCCCAGAGAAAGTTATGGTATTTACTTCCTCAGAGAATAGTTTGATTGACCCACTTCCCCAGAGAATAGTTATGGTATTGATACCCACTTCCCCAGAGAATAGTTATGGTATTGATACCAACTTCCCCAGAGAATAGTTATGGTATTGATACCAACTTCCCCAGAGAATAGTTATGGTATTGATACCAACTTCCCCAGAGAATAGTTATGGTATTGATACCAACTTCCCAGAGAATAGTTATGGTATTAATACCAACTTCCCCAGAGAATAGTTATGGTATTGATACCCACTACCCCAGAGAATAGTTATGGTATTGATACCCACTTCCCCAGAGAATAGTTATGGTATTGATACCAACTTCCCCAGAGAATAGTTATGGTATTGATACCCACTTCCCCAGAGAATAGTTATGGTATTGATACCAACTTCCCCAGAGAAGAGTTATGGTATTGATACCCACTTCCCCAGAGAATAGTTATGGTATTGATACCAACTTCCCTAGAGAATAGTTATGGTATTGATACCCACTTCCCCAGAGAATAGTTATGGTATTGATACCCACTTCCCCAGAGAATAGTTATGGTATTGATACCCACTTCCCCAGAGAATAGTTATGGTATTGATACCCACTTCCCCAGAGAATAGTTATGGTATTGATACCAACTTCCCCAGAGAATAGTTATGGTATTGATACCCACTACCCCAGAGAATAGTTATGGTATTGATACCCACTTCCCCAGATAATAGTTATGGTATTGATACCCACTTCCCCAGAGAATAGTTATGGTATTGATACCAACTTCCCCAGAGAATAGTTATGGTATTGATACCCACTTCCCCAGAGAATAGTTATGGTATTGATACCAACTTCCCCAGAGAATAGTTATGGTATTAATACCCACTTCCCCAGAGAATAGTTATGGTATTGATACCCACTTCCTCAGAGAATAGTTATGGTATTGATACCCACTTCCCCAGAGAATAGTTATGGTATTGATACCCACTTCCCCAGAGAATAGTTATGGTATTGAAACCCACTTCCCCAGAGAATAGTTATGGTATTTATACCCACTTCCCCAGAGAATAGTTATGGTATTGATACCCACTTCCCCAGAGAATAGTTATGGTATTGATACCCACTTCCCCAGAGAATAGTTATGGTATTGATACCAACTTCCCCAGAGAATAGTTATGGTATTGATACCAACTTCCCCAGAGAATAGTTATGGTATTGATACCCACTTCCTCAGAGAATAGTTATGGTATTGATACCCACTTCCCCAGAGAATAGTTATGGTATTGATACCCACTTCCCCAGAGAATAGTTATGGTATTGATACCAACTTCCCCAGAGAATAGTTATGGTATTGATACCAACTTCCCCAGAGAATAGTTATGGTATTGATACCAACTTCCCCAGAGAATAGTTATGGTATTGATACCAACTTCCCCAGAGAATAGTTATGGTATTAATACCAACTTCCCCAGAGAATAGTTATGGTATTGATACCCACTACCCCAGAGAATAGTTATGGTATTGATACCCACTTCCCCAGAGAATAGTTATGGTATTGATACCAACTTCCCCAGAGAATAGTTATGGTATTGATACCCACTTCCCCAGAGAATAGTTATGGTATTGATACCAACTTCCCCAGAGAAGAGTTATGGTATTGATACCCACTTCCCCAGAGAATAGTTATGGTATTGATACCAACTTCCCTAGAGAATAGTTATGGTATTGATACCCACTTCCCCAGAGAATAGTTATGGTATTGATACCCACTTCCCCAGAGAATAGTTATGGTATTGATACCCACTTCCCCAGAGAATAGTTATGGTATTGATACCCACTTCCCCAGAGAATAGTTATGGTATTGATACCAACTTCCCCAGAGAATAGTTATGGTATTGATACCCACTTCCCCAGATAATAGTTATGGTATTGATACCAACTTCCCCAGAGAATAGTTATGGTATTGATACCAACTTCCCCAGAGAATAGTTATGGTATTGATACCAACTTCCCCAGAGAATAGTTATGGTATTAATACCCACTTCCCCAGAGAATAGTTATGGTATTGATACCCACTTCCTCAGAGAATAGTTATGGTATTGATACCCACTTCCCCAGAGAATAGTTATGGTATTGATACCCACTTCCCCAGGGAATAGTTATGGTATTGAAACCCACTTCCCCAGAGAATAGTTATGGTATTTATACCCACTTCCCCAGAGAATAGTTATGGTATTGATACCCACTTCCCCAGAGAATAGTTATGGTATTGATACCCACTTCCCCAGAGAATAGTTATGGTATTGATACCCACTTCCCCAGAGAATAGTTATGGTATTGATACCAACTTCCCCAGAGAATAGTTATGGTATTGATACCAACTTCCCCAGAGAATAGTTATGGTATTGATACCAACTTCCCCAGAGAATAGTTATGGTATTGATACCAACTTCCCCAGAGAATAGTTATGGTATTGATACCAACTTCCCCAGAGAATAGTTATGGTATTGATACCCACTACCCCAGAGAATAGTTATGGTATTGATACCCACTTCCCCAGAGAATAGTTATGGTATTGATACCAACTTCCCCAGAGAATAGTTATGGTATTGATACCCACTTCCCCAGAGAATAGTTATGGTATTGATACCAACTTCCCCAGAGAAGAGTTATGGTATTGATACCCACTTCCCCAGAGAATAGTTATGGTATTGATACCAACTTCCCTAGAGAATAGTTATGGTATTGATACCCACTTCCCCAGAGAATAGTTATGGTATTGATACCCACTTCCCCAGAGAATAGTTATGGTATTGATACCCACTTCCCCAGAGAATAGTTATGGTATTGATACCCACTTCCCCAGAGAATAGTTATGGTATTGATACCAACTTCCCCAGAGAATAGTTATGGTATTGATACCCACTTCCCCAGATAATAGTTATGGTATTGATACCAACTTCCCAGAGAATAGTTATGGTATTGATACCAACTTCCCCAGAGAATAGTTATGGTATTGATACCAACTTCCCCAGAGAATAGTTATGGTATTAATACCCACTTCCCCAGAGAATAGTTATGGTATTGATACCCACTTCCTCAGAGAATAGTTATGGTATTGATACCCACTTCCCCAGAGAATAGTTATGGTATTGATACCCACTTCCCCAGGGAATAGTTATGGTATTGAAACCCACTTCCCCAGAGAATAGTTATGGTATTTATACCCACTTCCCCAGAGAATAGTTATGGTATTGATACCCACTTCCCCAGAGAATAGTTATGGTATTGATACCCACTTCCCCAGAGAATAGTTATGGTATTGATACCAACTTCCCCAGAGAATAGTTATGGTATTGATACCAACTTCCCCAGAGAATAGTTATGGTATTGATACCAACTTCCCCAGAGAATAGTTATGGTATTGATACCAACTTCCCCAGAGAATAGTTATGGTATTGATACCCACTACCCCAGAGAATAGTTATGGTATTGATACCCACTTCCCCAGATAATAGTTATGGTATTGATACCCACTTCCCCAGAGAATAGTTATGGTATTGATACCAACTTCCCAGAGAATAGTTATGGTATTGATACCCACTTCCCCAGAGAATAGTTATGGTATTGATACCAACTTCCCAGAGAAGAGTTAGGTATTGATACCCACTTCCCCAGAGAATAGTTATGGTATTGATACCAACTTCCCTAGAGAATAGTTATGGTATTGATACCCACTTCCCAGAGAATAGTTATGGTATTGATACCCACTTCCCCAGAGAATAGTTATGGTATTGATACCAACTTCCCCAGAGAATAGTTATGGTATTGATACCCACTTCCCCAGAGAATAGTTATGGTATTGATACCCACTTCCCCAGAGAATAGTTATGGTATTGATACCCACTTCCCCAGAGAATAGTTATGGTATTGATACCAACTTCCCCAGAGAATAGTTATGGTATTGATACCCACTACCCCAGAGAATAGTTATGGTATTGATACCCACTTCCCCAGAGAATAGTTATGGTATTGATACCAACTTCCCCAGAGAATAGTTATGGTATTGATACCCACTTCCCCAGAGAATAGTTATGGTATTGATACCCACTTCCCCAGAGAATAGTTATGGTATTGATACCCACTTCCCCAGAGAATAGTTATGGTATTGATACCAACTTCCCCAGAGAATAGTTATGGTATTGATACCCACTTCCCCAGATAATAGTTATGGTATTGATACCAACTTCCCCAGAGAATAGTTATGGTATTGATACCAACTTCCCCAGAGAATAGTTATGGTATTGATACCAACTTCCCAGAGAGAATAGTTATGGTATTAATACCCACTTCCCCAGAGAATAGTTATGGTATTGATACCCACTTCCTCAGAGAATAGTTATGGTATTGATACCCACTTCCCCAGAGAATAGTTATGGTATTGATACCCACTTCCCCAGGGAATAGTTATGGTATTGAAACCCACTTCCCCAGAGAATAGTTATGGTATTTATACCCACTTCCCCAGAGAATAGTTATGGTATTGATACCCACTTCCCCAGAGAATAGTTATGGTATTGATACCCACTTCCCCAGAGAATAGTTATGGTATTGATACCAACTTCCCCAGAGAATAGTTATGGTATTGATACCAACTTCCCCAGAGAATAGTTATGGTATTGATACCAACTTCCCCAGAGAATAGTTATGGTATTGATACCAACTTCCCCAGAGAATAGTTATGGTATTGATACCCACTACCCCAGAGAATAGTTATGGTATTGATACCCACTTCCCCAGATAATAGTTATGGTATTGATACCCACTTCCCCAGAGAATAGTTATGGTATTGATACCAACTTCCCCAGAGAATAGTTATGGTATTGATACCCACTTCCCCAGAGAATAGTTATGGTATTGATACCAACTTCCCCAGAGAATAGTTATGGTATTAATACCCACTTCCCCAGAGAATAGTTATGGTATTGATACCCACTTCCTCAGAGAATAGTTATGGTATTGATACCCACTTCCCCAGAGAATAGTTATGGTATTGATACCCACTTCCCCAGAGAATAGTTATGGTATTGAAACCCACTTCCCCAGAGAATAGTTATGGTATTTATACCCACTTCCCCAGAGAATAGTTATGGTATTGATACCCACTTCCCCAGAGAATAGTTATGGTATTGATACCCACTTCCCCAGAGAATAGTTATGGTATTGATACCCACTTCCCCAGAGAATAGTTATGGTATTGATACCAACTTCCCCAGAGAATAGTTATGGTATTGATACCAACTTCCCCAGAGAATAGTTATGGTATTGATACCCACTTCCTCAGAGAATAGTTATGGTATTGATACCCACTTCCCCAGAGAATAGTTATGGTATTGATACCCACTTCCCCAGAGAATAGTTATGGTATTGATACCAACTTCCCCAGAGAATAGTTATGGTATTGATACCAACTTCCCCAGAGAATAGTTATGGTATTGATACCAACTTCCCCAGAGAATAGTTATGGTATTGATACCAACTTCCCCAGAGAATAGTTATGGTATTCATACCAACTTCCCCAGAGAATAGTTATGGTATTGATACCCACTACCCCAGAGAATAGTTATGGTATTGATACCCACTTCCCCAGAGAATAGTTATGGTATTGATACCAACTTCCCCAGAGAATAGTTATGGTATTGATACCCACTTCCCCAGAGAATAGTTATGGTATTGATACCAACTTCCCCAGAGAAGAGTTATGGTATTGATACCCACTTCCCCAGAGAATAGTTATGGTATTGATACCAACTTCCCTAGAGAATAGTTATGGTATTGATACCCACTTCCCCAGAGAATAGTTATGGTATTGATACCCACTTCCCCAGAGAATAGTTATGGTATTGATACCCACTTCCCCAGAGAATAGTTATGGTATTGATACCCACTTCCCCAGAGAATAGTTATGGTATTGATACCAACTTCCCCAGAGAATAGTTATGGTATTGATACCCACTTCCCCAGATAATAGTTATGGTATTGATACCAACTTCCCCAGAGAATAGTTATGGTATTGATACCAACTTCCCCAGAGAATAGTTATGGTATTGATACCAACTTCCCCAGAGAATAGTTATGGTATTAATACCCACTTCCCCAGAGAATAGTTATGGTATTGATACCCACTTCCTCAGAGAATAGTTATGGTATTGATACCCACTTCCCCAGAGAATAGTTATGGTATTGATACCCACTTCCCCAGGGAATAGTTATGGTATTGAAACCCACTTCCCCAGAGAATAGTTATGGTATTTATACCCACTTCCCCAGAGAATAGTTATGGTATTGATACCCACTTCCCCAGAGAATAGTTATGGTATTGATACCCACTTCCCCAGAGAATAGTTATGGTATTGATACCCACTTCCCCAGAGAATAGTTATGGTATTGATACCAACTTCCCCAGAGAATAGTTATGGTATTGATACCAACTTCCCCAGAGAATAGTTATGGTATTGATACCAACTTCCCCAGAGAATAGTTATGGTATTGATACCAACTTCCCCAGAGAATAGTTATGGTATTGATACCAACTTCCCCAGAGAATAGTTATGGTATTGATACCCACTACCCCAGAGAATAGTTATGGTATTGATACCCACTTCCCCAGAGAATAGTTATGGTATTGATACCAACTTCCCCAGAGAATAGTTATGGTATTGATACCCACTTCCCCAGAGAATAGTTATGGTATTGATACCAACTTCCCCAGAGAAGAGTTATGGTATTGATACCCACTTCCCCAGAGAATAGTTATGTATTGATACCAACTTCCCTAGATAATAGTTATGGTATTGATACCCACTTCCCCAGAGAATAGTTATGGTATTGATACCCACTTCCCCAGAGAATAGTTATGGTATTGATACCCACTTCCCCAGAGAATAGTTATGGTATTGATACCCACTTCCCCAGAGAATAGTTATGGTATTGATACCAACTTCCCCAGAGAATAGTTATGGTATTGATACCCACTTCCCCAGATAATAGTTATGGTATTGATACCAACTTCCCCAGAGAATAGTTATGGTATTGATACCAACTTCCCCAGAGAATAGTTATGGTATTGATACCAACTTCCCCAGAGAATAGTTATGGTATTAATACCCACTTCCCCAGAGAATAGTTATGGTATTGATACCCACTTCCTCAGAGAATAGTTATGGTATTGATACCCACTTCCCCAGAGAATAGTTATGGTATTGATACCCACTTCCCCAGGGAATAGTTATGGTATTGAAACCCACTTCCCCAGAGAATAGTTATGGTATTTATACCCACTTCCCCAGAGAATAGTTATGGTATTGATACCCACTTCCCCAGAGAATAGTTATGGTATTGATACCCACTTCCCCAGAGAATAGTTATGGTATTGATACCAACTTCCCCAGAGAATAGTTATGGTATTGATACCAACTTCCCCAGAGAATAGTTATGGTATTGATACCAACTTCCCCAGAGAATAGTTATGGTATTGATACCAACTTCCCCAGAGAATAGTTATGGTATTGATACCCACTACCCCAGAGAATAGTTATGGTATTGATACCCACTTCCCCAGATAATAGTTATGGTATTGATACCCACTTCCCCAGAGAATAGTTATGGTATTGATACCAACTTCCCCAGAGAATAGTTATGGTATTGATACCCACTTCCCCAGAGAATAGTTATGGTATTGATACCAACTTCCCAGAGAAGAGTTAAGGTATTGATACCCACTTCCCCAGAGAATAGTTATGGTATTGATACCAACTTCCCTAGAGAATAGTTATGGTATTGATACCCACTTCCCCAGAGAATAGTTATGGTATTGATACCCACTTCCCCAGAGAATAGTTATGGTATTGATACCAACTTCCCCAGAGAATAGTTATGGTATTGATACCCACTTCCCCAGAGAATAGTTATGGTATTGATACCCACTTCCCCAGAGAATAGTTATGGTATTGATACCCACTTCCCCAGAGAATAGTTATGGTATTGATACCAACTTCCCCAGAGAATAGTTATGGTATTGATACCCACTTCCCCAGATAATAGTTATGGTATTGATACCAACTTCCCCAGAGAATAGTTATGGTATTGATACCAACTTCCCCAGAGAATAGTTATGGTATTGATACCAACTTCCCCAGAGAATAGTTATGGTATTAATACCCACTTCCCCAGAGAATAGTTATGGTATTGATACCCACTTCCTCAGAGAATAGTTATGGTATTGATACCCACTTCCCCAGAGAATAGTTATGGTATTGATACCCACTTCCCCAGAGAATAGTTATGGTATTGAAACCCACTTCCCCAGAGAATAGTTATGGTAGTTATACCCACTTCCCCAGAGAATAGTTATGGTATTGATACCCACTTCCCCAGAGAATAGTTATGGTATTGATACCCACTTCCCCAGAGAATAGTTATGGTATTGATACCAACTTCCCCAGAGAATAGTTATGGTATTGATACCAACTTCCCCAGAGAATAGTTATGGTATTGATACCAACTTCCCCAGAGAATAGTTATGGTATTGATACCAACTTCCCCAGAGAATAGTTATGGTATTGATACCAACTTCCCCAGAGAATAGTTATGGTATTGATACCCACTACCCCAGAGAATAGTTATGGTATTGATACCCACTTCCCCAGATAATAGTTATGGTATTGATACCCACTTCCCCAGAGAATAGTTATGGTATTGATACCAACTTCCCCAGAGAATAGTTATGGTATTTATACCCACTTCCCCAGAGAATAGTTATGGTATTGATACCCACTTCCCCAGAGAATAGTTATGGTATTGATACCCACTTCCCCAGAGAATAGTTATGGTATTTGTGCCTTTTAATTGGTAATGGCACTTAATACCTTGTATTAGAACCAAAACTATAGTGTCTGTTAATGTTTTACTGGAGAATATGGGAGACCTCATGTCTTCCAGTGTTACGCCTCAAATATCACTGTTGTTGATAACAACAGTTATTCACATTTGTCTTCCTATTTCCACAAATTGTCACAAATGTTATTTGGCACTTAATATGCTCTTATTATAGTCATTTCTTTATTTAACCTTTTGAGATGGAAAACTGTTTTTCATTTTAGTTACTAATTTGAATGTGTTCTTTATGACAGAATGTTAGAATGTGTTCTTTATGACGGGGTGGCAGGGTAGCCTAGTGGTTAGAGCGTTGGACTAGTAACCGCAAGGTTGTGAGTTCAAACCCCTGGCTGACAAGGTACAAATCTGTCGTTCTTCCCCTGAACAGGCAGTTAACTCACTGTTCCCAGGCCGTCATTGAAAATAAGAATTTGTTCTTAACTGACTTGCCTGGTTAAATGTTAGAATGTGTTCTTTATCACATTATGTTAAAATGAGGGGATGTTTTAGTTATGAATATAAACTGGTAATAATCTAGTGGCCAATCTTCATTGTAAAAGGCCCAACATGTTTCTGATAAGATTTCAGTTTGACTTGGATGGATATTTGATGTGGTTGAAAAACTATCAGCTTTTATGATGCTGATAAAGAGGCACCTTAACAGACGGCCTCTAACTGAGCAGTGTAGTCTATAGGTTATACACTGAGTGGACTAGATATTACTCTAACTGAGCAGTGTAGCCTATAGGTTATACACTGAGTGGACTAGATATTACTCTAACTGAGCAGTGTAGTCTATAGGTTATACACTGAGTGGACTAGATATTACTCTAACTGAGCAGTGTAGTCTTTAGGTTATACACTGAGTGGACTAGATATTACTCTAACTGAGCTGTGTAGTCTATAGGTTATACACTGGATAAGAGCGTCTGCTAAATGACTTAAATGTAATGTAAATGTAATGTACACTGAGTGGACTAGATATTACTCTAACTGAGCAGTGTAGTCTATAGGTTATACACTGAGTGGACTAGATATTACTCTAACTGAGCAGTGTAGTCTATAGGTTATACACTGAGTGGACTAGATATTACTCTAACTGAGCAGTGTAGTCTATAGGTTATATACTGAGTGGACTAGATATTACTCTAACTGAGCAGTGTAGTCTATAGGTTATACACTGAGTGGACTAGAAATGAAGGACACCTTCCTAACATTGAGTTCCGCAGGGATGATGACCCATGTTGACTCCAATGCTTCCCACAGTTGTCAAGTTGGCTGGATGTCCTTTGGGTGGTGGAACATGAGTGTGAAAAACCCAGCAGCGTTGCAGTTCTTGACACAAACCCGTGCACCTGGTACCTACTACCATACCCCATTCAAAGGTACTTCAATATTTTGTCTTGCTCATTCACCCTCTCATGGCACACAGACACAATCCATGTCTCTATTGTCTCCAGGTTTAAAAATCCTCTTTTAACCTGTCTCGTCCCCTTCATCTACAAGTGACATCAATAAGATATTTTGATTTGATTTTGGCGCACTGCATTTTTAGCGTCCCACATATCCCAGAGAACCTTTCTCCTCCCTTTCATCTACAAGTGACAAATAAGGAATCAAAGCTTTCACCTGGATTCACCTGGTCAGTTTGTCATGGAAAGAAAGGTGTCCTTAATGTTTTATACATTCACGGTCCCCACCTGGGGACTGAGGGTTGTGAGAGAACCCCCACATCACTAGCTTCTCTTTATTCAACCTGCCATCTACCCACCTGGGGACTGAGGGTTATGAGAGAACCCCCACATCACTAGCTTCTCTTTATTCAACGTGCCATCTACCCACCTGTGGACTGAGGGTTATGAGAGAACCCCCACATCACTTGCTTCTCTTTATTCAACCTGCCATCTACCCACCTGGGGACTGAGGGTTATGAGAGAACCCCCACATCACTAGCTTCTCTTTATACAACCTGCCATCTACCCACCTGGGGACTGAGGGTTATGAGAGAACCCCCACATCACTAGCTTCTCTTTATTCAACCTGCCATCTACCCACCTGGGGACTGAGGGTTATGAGAGAACCCCACATCACTAGCTTCTCTTTATTCAACCTGCCATCTACCCACCTGGGGACTGAGGGTTATGAGAGAACCCCCACATCACTAGCTTCTCATTATTCAACCTGCCATCTACCCACCTGGGGACTGAGGGTTATGAGAGAACCCCACATCACTAGCTTCTCTTTATTCAACCTGCCATCTACCCACCTGGGGACTGAGGGTTATGAGAGAACCCCCACATCACTAGCTTCTCTTTATTCAACCTGCCATCTACCCACCTGGGGACTGAGGGTTATGAGAGAACCCCCACATCACTAGCTTCTCTTTATTCAACCTGCCATCTACCCACCTGGGGACTGAGGGTTATGAGAGAACCCCCACATCACTAGCTTCTCTTTATTCAACCTGCCATCTACCTACCTGGGGACTGAGGGTTATGAGAGAACCCCCACATCACTAACTTGTATGTTCTGCAGCCTTGTAAAGATAAGGAGGGGATGACTGGGAGGCTGGTTGCCATTTATTGTCATGAATCTTTCCCTGGAGGCAGTTCAGCAAAGAGGTCACTAGTTGGCACAGGCACAAAGTAAAAAAAACAGATTTTAATCCTAACCTCAATCCCAACCACACTGCTCATCCTTATCTTAAATTATAACCACAAAACAACATTATTTTCCACATCCAATTTTGACTTTGTTGCTGGCATATCTAGAGGAAATCTCGCAGTTCTACCTCATGTCAAGATTCATGACAAACCTGCGACTGGAAGAGGCAAAGTAAAATCAATAATCAAATTGTTTTCACAATTAACATGATTTTTCTTGTTTCAAGTATAGTAGTAGTTTTATTAGGAAAAGTACAATATATCCTTGTACAACTATGGAGCGTATGTCCATATATAATTGTACAATTTGTTATTCAACATAAAGACATACAACAAATGATCACATTGGTATTTTAACAGTGTTATTGTAAGAGTTTAAATGTTTAAACAGAGGATCCATCTAAAACAGTATAAAACAAGATGTGTGTCAGGATATTATTTACAGGGACACTGAGGAGTCATCATAAACCCTAAACCCTGGATAGAGGGGCTCAATGAATGTGGAGGTGAATGTGTTCAGGTGGGTCAGTGTGTCAGAGGAGGCTCTATAGAAGGACAGAGTGCCGGCTGGCCAGTTCAAAGCAATAAAGTAAATCTCAAAGCCCCCTCTTCTTACCTGCCTAACCAATACCTATCTAACTTAGCACCACCTGCTGCCCTAACCAAGATACAGGGGGTGGTCCGCCCAGGTCTTACCTTGTGTGCTTAGACAGTGAATACTACGGGTATATGTATACCCGCGGGCCTCTTGCCTAAGCACTCCCCCTTCCCCCTGGGAGCAAATGAAACAATAATACAAACTTCACAACAAAACCGGAGAAAAAAAACTAACTCATTAAAGAAGCAAAGTGTTACGGATACAGTTATCCTGTGTGTGTGTATCCTGTGTGTGTGTGTATCCTGTGTGTGTTTCTTTTCTCTCCTTCTCCCCTCACAGGTGAAAATCATCACTCCCCAATCAGTCAACAATCAATCATCAATCAGAAGACACACCTCCTCCTATTTCCTACCCTATCACAGTTCCTTCCCATGGTTTAAAAACCCCATCATTTGTTTGCTCTGGAGCAATCTCTAGCTCAATCTCTCTGTAAATGCCATGTTTGTAGGTCTCTGTGTTTCACTCTCGCTTTGTGTCTTAACCTCTCTTTTGTTTAAGCACCTCCATAGCACTTTGTCATCAGCTGTGAGTATTGTTTTTGGTTATGGTGTTTGTTTGCTGGTGGGAAAAGGGGAAACCAAGACCAGTCGCCCATGGGCATACACTACCCGTAGGTGAACTTTGTTAAATACACTAGTTAGAACTGGGCGGACCACCAACTGTATTTTTGGTTAGTTACTTAGCTGTTGTTAAAGTAGGCTAGTCTAGCTTAGGGGTGTTTTTGAATACTTATTGTTTCTTTCCTTGGGTCCAGCTCAGCCCCTTTTCCTGCTCCCCCCCATTACCGTGTGTTTATAAATAAACCTAGAGTTTGACGGTAGATTTCTGTTGTCGTGGTTATTTCGTTCACACTTTTACTTTGTCACAATAATAGTTTGCATGAGTTATGTTACGGGTCTCATTACCATCCCCCCCTAGACTGTCGGGCCAAAAGGGATTCGTAACACAAAGCAAGAAACACAGAACCGCACCAAAGCTGCTATCAACAACAACATAGTACCAACTCTGTTAGCAACAACCAACATGATATAACCCTCAGCCATTAGCCTCCTCTCAGCAAAGAACTTTCTCTCAGCAATGATCTTTCTCTCAGCAATGTGTGTCTTTGTCCAGTGTGTGGGTTATTATTTCAGGGACACTGAGGAGTCAACATCATCAACCCAAAACCCTGGATAGAGGGGCTCAGTGAATGTGGAGGTGAATGTGATCAGGTGGGTCAGTGTGTAAGAGGAGGCTCTATAGAAGGACAGAGTGCCGGCTGGCCAGTCCAGATACACTCCTACTCTGTGGGAGCTGGAGGGGACGTCTATGGTAGTGGGTTTATTATTGTGCCAGGCAATGTAATTGTTGTCAGAGCAGAACAGACTCCAGGACTTGTCATTGTATCCAAGCCAGCAGTCATCACCCCTTCCTCTGCTGTTGATTCCTTTATATGTCACTCCTATATCAGCCCCTCTCCCACTCCACTCTACCTCCCAGTAACAGCGCCCAGTCAGACCCTCTCTACACAGCACCTGTTCCCAGTCCTTAAATCTCTCTGGGTGATCAGGATACGGCTGCTTCTCTCTCCTCCGTGTCACCTTTCTGTTCTCCTCAGACAGAGAGAGGCGTCTGTTTACTGTGTTTAGGTCCAGTGTGAGATCACAGACATCTGATGGATGAAACCAGACACAATATTAGAAATCATCATCATTCACATTAGAATGTTAACTCACTTTTCACTAATTAATTTAATGTAGATGTTTCTAGGTATCAAAAGGAGAAGTTAAGGTAACTTGAGACTTGTTGAATGAACATATGTTAAACTGTATGGTAATATAAAACACACTTATTCCCATTAATTGCACACACACACACACACACACACACACACACACACACACACACACACACACTGTCAAAGCAACTCTTTGTAAACTTTGGTGTCCCTGATTTCTGCTTCTGTAGAACTACAGCTGATATTTAATATGACCAAGTCAGTAATGATGGTGGTCTTTGACTGAACTTGAATTAAGACTTATTCTTAGTCATATTCTTCACAGCAGTCAACACTCACATTTTCTAAGTCCAGGTTTCATTCTGTTCTCTCCACCATGTTCCACACTGTAGCGGTAAGCAGAAGAACAGACATTCATTGAGGGATACACCTGAACTCACACACACACACACACAATCACACACACACACATACACACACAAACGTTGTCCAAGAGGTGGTCAGAATGTTTGTCTTAACTAGCCTGATAAGTCCAACATGTCTGATATGAACATTGACATAAACCCTCTACATACTTGAGTTTCTCCAGTCTGCAGTGTGGATCCTCCAGTCCAGCAGAGAGCAGTCTGACTCCTGAGTCTCCTGGGTGATTGTAGCTCAGGTCCAGCTCTCTCAGGTGTGAGGGGTTTGACCTCAGAGCAGAGACCAGAGAAGCACAGCCTTCCTCTGTGACTAGACAGCCTGACAGCCTGTAAAGAGTCAAATCATTTTAAAATCACACTGATATTCTTTGGTGGTGAAAATAGTGGCAGTATATTTATCTATCTATTTAGACAGTGAGGTATCAGATTTAGATTGTATTGAGTATACAGTCCACACCATATCTATTTAGACAGTGAGGTATCAGATTTAGATTGTATTGAGTATACAGTCCACACCATATCTATTTAGACAGTGAGGTATCAGATTTAGATTGTATTGAGTATACAGTCCACACCATATCTATTTAGACAGTGAGGTATCAGATTTAGATTGTATTGAGTATACAGTCCACACCATATCTATTTAGACAGTGAGGAATCAGATATAGATTGTATTGAGTATACAGTCCACACCATATCTATTTAGACAGTGAAGTATCAGATTTAGATTGTATTGAGTATACAGTCCACACCATATCTATTTAGACAGTGAGGTATCAGATTTAGATTGTATTGAGTAAACAGTCCACACCATATCTATTTAGACAGTGAGGTATCAGATTTAGATTGTATTGAGTAAACAGTCCACACCATATCTATTTAGACAGTGAGGTATCAGATTTAGATTGTATTGAGTATACAGTCCACACCATATCTATTTAGACAGTGAGGTATCAGATTTAGATTGTATTGAGTATACAGTCCACACCATATCTATTTAGACAGTGAGGTATCAGATTTAGATTGTATTGAGTATACAGTCCACACCATATCTATTTTAACAGTGAAGCTAACATTTTAAATGTGGCTCTATACTCCAACATTTTGGATTTCAGATCAAATGTTTCATGTGAGGTGACAGTTTATAATGTCACCTTTTATTTGAGGGTGTTTTAATACGTACAGTGTAAGTCAGAAGTTTACATACACCTTAGCCAAATACTTTTAAACTCAATTTTTACAATTCCTGACATTTAATCCTAGTTAAAATTCCCTGTCTTAGGTCAGTTAGGATCACCACTTTATTTTAAGAATGTGAAATGTCAGAATAATAGTAGAGAAAATTATTTCTTTCAGCTTTTATTTCTTTCATCACATTCCCAGTGGGTCAGAAGTTTACATACTCAATTAGTATTTGGTAGCATTGCCTTTAAATTGTTTAACTTGGGTCAAATGTTTCAGGTAGCCTTCCACAAGCTTCCCACAATAAGTTGGGTGAATTTTGGCCCATTCCTCCTGACAGAGCTGGTGTAACTGAGTCAAGTTTGTAGGTCTCCTTGCTCACACATGCTTTTTCAGTTCTGCCCTCAAATTTTCTGTGGGATTGAGGTCAGGGCTTTGTGATGGCCACTCCAATACCTTGACTTTGTTGTCCTTAAGCCATTTTGCCACAACTTTGGACGTATGCTTGGGGTCATTGTCCAAAACATGCTAACCTCTCACCATTACCAATTACAGAGACTACAACAAAACATGCTAACCTCTCACCATTACCAATAACAGAGGCTACAACAAAACATACTAACCTCTCACCATTACCAATAACAGAGGCTACAACAAAACATGCTAACCTCTCACCATTACCAATAAGAGGCTACAACAAAACATACTAACCTCTCACAATTACCAATAACAGAGGCTACAACAAAACATGCTAACCTCTCACCATTACCAATAACAGAGACTACAACAAAACATGCTAACCTCTCACCATTACCAATAACAGAGGCTACAACAAAACATGCTAACCTCTCACCATTACCAATAACAGAGGCTACAACAAAACATACTAACCTCTCACAATTACCAATAACAGAGGCTACAACAAAACATGCTAACCTCTCACCATTACCAATAACAGAGGCTACAACAAAACATGGTAACCTCTCACCATTACCAATAACAGACTACAACAAAACATGCTAACCTCTCACCATTACCAATAACAGAGGCTACAACAAAACATGCTAACCTCTCACCATTACCAATAACAGAGGCTACAACAAAACATACTAACCTCTCACAATTACCAATAACAGAGGCTACAACAAAACATGCTAACCTCTCACCATTACCAATAACAGAGACTACAACAAAACATGCTAACCTCTCACCATTACCAATAACAGAGACTACAACAAAACATACTAACCTCTCACCATTACCAATAACAGAGGCTACAACAAAACATGCTAACCTCTCACCATTACCAATAACAGAGGCTACAACAAAACATGCTAACCTCTCACCATTACCAATAACAGAGACTACAACAAAACATGCTAACCTCTCACCATAACCAATAACAGAGGCTACAACAAAACATGATAACCTCTCACCATTACCAATACCAGAGACGACAACAAAACATACTAACCTCTCACCATTACCAATAACAGAGGCTACAACAAAACACGCTAACCTCTCACCATCACCAATAACAGAGGGGGTTTGTACCTCTGTAACTTTCTCATTCATTCATTATTGTTCATAATCATGGTAACATCCACATGAATGTAGAAGTGTTCAGAAACATCTTCTATTCTTACTGACAATACAAGTGAAGTGACTCCAAAATGACAGGACATTATTCACCATCCAGTTTTTATTAGGAAAAACATCCAAAACACAACCAAGACAAACTGCTAATTAATTCAACAAGTTAGTAGAATCACAAGCTTGATGTAATCACTGCAGGCTTGGAATATGGGACCAAATACTAAACGTATGACTACTTTAATACACTATAAGTGAAAATAAACGAATAATTACGACTTTGGGAGAACTACATACATAAAGTGCTTTCATATCTGATAATACTGACCTCAGAGTCTCCAGTTTACAGTGGGGATTCCCCAGTCCAGCAGAGAGCAGCTTCACTCCTGAATCCTTCAGGTCATTGTTACTCAGATCCAGCTCTCTCAGGTGTGAGGGGTTTGACTCCAGAGCTGAGACCAGAGAAGCACAGCCTTCCTCTGTGACTCCACAGCCTGACAGCCTGACAAAGAGATCATCATGACTTCACAAACACACTGTTAATTTAACACCAGTAGTGTAGAAGGACAATGGCAGATGCATTTGGTTAATTATCCAAAACAACATATAGATTCATCTTCCGTTTCCTAGAATTGTATGGTCATATTGTTATACTAATGTGAAAATCAATGAATTTATTCAATATGTTTTTCAATGTAATATTATATACATATTATAATACATATTTTTCTCTAAACTGAATATTTCTTCCTGATGATTAGTTCTGATATGTCATTTTATTTACTCACAGAGCAGCTCTGGAGGCTTTGACCACTGGCAGCAGCCTCAGAAGACCTTCCTCTGATCTGGAGTATTTCTTCAGGTCAAACACATCCAGCTCCTTTTCTGAAGTCAGCAACACAAAGACCAGAGCTGACCACTGTGCAGGTGACAGGTTGGGTTTTGAGAGACTTCCTGAGCTCAGGTAGCTTTGGATCTCCTCCACTAGAGAATGGTCATTCAGTTCATTCAGACAGTGGAACAGATTGATGCTCCTCTCTGGAGAGGATCCTCCCTGATCTTCTCCTTGATGTACTTGACTGTGTCTTCATGGCTCTGTGAGCTGCTTCTTGTCTTTGTCAGTAGACCTCGTAAGTGCTTCTGATTGGACTCCAGTGAGAGGCCCAGAAGGAAGCGGAGGAAAAGGTCCAGGTTTCCGTCTCACTTTGTAAGGCTTTATCCACAGCACTCTTGTAGACAGTAACTTTACGCCTTTGTTTTCCTCACAGAAAGTTCCTGGACGTTGTTTGCAGTTTGTCCATTAGATTCTCATTGTTGTTGATGAATGAGAGGAACACATATACAGAAGCCAGAAACTCCTGAATGCCCAGATGAACAAAGCAGTACACCTTGTCCTGGTACAGCCCACATTCCTCTTTAAAGAGCTGTGTGCACAATCCTGAGTACACTGAGGCTTCATTGACATCAATGCCAGCTTCATTCAGGTCTTCTTCATAGAAAATCAGATTGCCATTCACAAGCTGTTGAAAAGCCAGTTTTCCCAGTGACAGAATGCTCTCTTTATTCCAGTGTGGACCTGTCTCTTCTTTCCCAAGATACTTTTCATTCTTCTGTTTGGTATAAAACTCCACAAGGTGTGTGTACATCTCAGTCAGAGTCTTGGGCATCTCTTCTCTCTTATGTTTCAGCATGTGTTCAAGGACTGTTGCAGAAATCCAACAGAAGACTGGAATGTGGCACATGATGTGGAGGCTCCTTGATGTCTTTATGTGTGAGATGATTCTGCTGGCCAGATCCTCATCACTGAATCTCTTCCTGAAGTATTCCTCCTTCTGTGGGTCATTGAACCCTCGTACCTCTGTCACCTGGTCAACACACACTGAAGGGATCTTATTGGCTGCTGCAGGTCGGGTAGTTATCCAGAGGAGAGCAGAGGGAAGCAGATTTCCCTTGATGAGATTTGTCAGCAGAACATCCACTGAGGTTGACTCTGTGACGTCCCAACAGATCTTGTTCTTCTGGAAGTCTAGGGGCAGTCGGCACTCATCCAGACCATCAAAGATGAACAGAACTTTGTACTTGTTGTAGTTGGAGATTCTTGATTGTTTGGTTTCCATTGAGAAGTGATTAAGAAGTTCAATGAAAGTGTGTTTGTCCTCTTTCATCAAATTCAGCTCCCGAAAAGGGAATGAAAATACAAATTGGACATCCTGATTTGCTTTTCCTTCAGCCCAGTCCAGAATGAACTTCTGCACAGAGACTGTTTTTCCAATGCCAGCGACTCCTTTGTCAGCACAGTTCTGATAGGTTTGTCTTGTCCAGTTAAGGGTTTGAAGATGTCGTTACATTTGATTGCAGTCTCTGGTCTTGCTTGTTTCCTGGTTGTTGTCTCAATCTGTTTCAGCTCATGTTCATTATTGACCTCTCCTGTTCCACCCTCTGTGATGTAGAGCTCTGTGTAGATCTTATTGAGAAGTGTTGGGTTTCCTTGTTTAGCGATCCCCTCAAATACACATTGAAACTTCTTCTTTAGATTAGATTTGAGTTCACGTTGGCAAATCACAGCAAGCTCATCTGAATGAAGAAATAACACAGAGGATATTAATATTACGTCTGTTTTAATATACAGTATTGAAGGACTATTATAAAGTTTTATATAATAATTTATTATCTTAACTGACTGTATAAATGTATGAATGTTTTCATAATGCATTACAGACTGGTGTGACTGATTATATTATTATTGGTATTATTGATGGTATTATTAATGTCTCTCTCTAAATTAATCACCAAAACACATCCCTGCTGCTACTTGATGAGGTCACTAGGTGTTGTGTTAAGGCTGCTACAATATCATTGAGTTACACAGCTACTTTAGCTGTACTTTAGCTACAGCTTTTAAATGTTATAAAACATCATTCAACATGAGGCAGACAGATCTTACATTTCTCCAGTGTGTCAGCAAGCTCCTTCTGGTTCATTTTCCTCAGGATGTGCAGTGTGATCTTCAGAGCCCCCTCTCTGGCACTGCTCTCCTGCTGCTCATCTTCAGGGTCCACCACTTCCTTATCCTGCTTCTGACTCTCAAAGCCTTCTGGGAGTTCTGGACTAAGGATCCTCTTGAACATCTTCAGCTCGTTCTTCACAAATGTCATAATTTTTACTTCAAGCATCTGAAATAAATAAAGTAAATTATTTAAGCAAGAGACTAAATGCTTTCTCATTAACACATTAATGAATGATTGACAGATCAACTTTACTTGAGGTAAACAAAAACAAATGTACATAACAGGACCACATACACTGAATATGGAGGCCAGGTCTGTTTGATGACTCTGGGAAGACTGACCACTGAGAATCTCTGACTCTGATCTCTCCTGTTGGTTTCTGTGGACAAAACATGAGATTACATCTCCTCATCCAGGGAGTACACACACACACACACACACACACACACACACACAGACACACACACACACACACACACACACACACACACACACACACACACACACACACACACACACATACACACAGGGAGGGTTGTGTTGTGTTATGTTGTGTTTGTTTAATATTGTTTTAGGACTATGAAAATGGACAAAATGATTAGCCTATGGATTATGAAAACAACAACAATAAATGGGAAAATGGGGAGAGGAGAAATGACTAGAGACAGTGTTGTTTAACTCACTGACCAGGACCCATGAGTTCTTCTTACCTTTGTTCAGTAGAAAAGTCTCCCTCTCTAAAGTATAGGAGGTTCCATAGACTTGTCGCTCTTCATGGACACACAGCTGGGTACAGGGAGGCTGGTCTCTCCTGCTGGATTGGACTTCAACACAACAGAGACAAACATTACAAATCTAATCTATTCTGAACTCAGATGGGGCAACATAAGAAGAGTTTCATTCCAAACGCAATATCTCACTTTTCGGAAATGTTCGTAAATGAGCTTTTATTGATTAAAGGAATTAGGAAAGAGATTGGTGTGTTTTATCACTATCTAATCATGGCATGGGTTGTTCACTATCTAATCATGGCATGGGGTTGTTCACTATCTAATCATGGGGTTGTTCACTATCTAATCATGGGGTTGTTCACTATCTAATCATGGCATGGGGTTGTTCACTATCTAATCATGGGGTTGTTCACTGTCTAATCATGGGGTTGTTCACTATCTAATCATGGGGTTGTTCACAATCTAATCATGGGGTTGTTCACTATCTAATCATGGGGTTGTTCACTATCTAATCATGGCATGGGGTTGTTCACTATCTAATCACGGCATGGGGTTGTTCACTATCTAATAATGGCATGGGTTGTTCACTATCTAATCATGGCATGGGGTTGTTCACTATCTAATCATGGGGTTGTTCACTATCTAATCATGGCATGGGGTTGTTCACTATCTAATCATGGGGTTGTTCACTGTCTAATCATGGGGTTGTTCACTATCTAATCATGGGGTTGTTCACTATCTAATCATGGGGTTGTTCACTATCTAATCATGGCATGGGGTTGTTCACTATCTAATCATGGGGTTGTTCACTATCTAATCATGGCATGGGGTTGTTAACTATCTAATCATGGGGTTGTTCACTATCTAATCATGGGGTTGTTCACTATCTAATCATGGGGTTGTTCACTATCTAATCATGGGGTTGTTCACTATCTAATCATGTCATGGGGTTGTTAACTATCTAATCATGGGGTTGTTCACTATCTAATCATGGGGTTGTTCACTATCTAATCATGGGGTTGTTCACTATCTAATCATGGGGTTGTTCACTATCTAATCATGGGGTTGTTCACTATCTAATCATGGCATGGGGTTGTTCACTATCTAATCATGGGGTTGTTCACTATCTAATCATGGCATGGGGTTGTTCACTATCTAATCATGGGGTTGTTCACTATCTAAATGGCATGGGGTTGTTCACTATCTAATCATGGGGTTGTTCACTATCTAATCATGGGGTTGTTCACTATCTAATCATGGCATGGGTTGTTCACTATCTAATCATGGCATGGGGTTGTTCACTATCTAATAATGGCATGGGTTGTTCACTATCTAATCATGGCATGGGGTTGTTTATCTAATAACTATCTAATCATGGCATGGGGTTGTTAACTATCTAATCATGGGGTTGTTCACTATCTAATCACTATCTAATCATGGGGTTGTTCACTATCTAATCATGGGGTTGTTCACTATCTAATCATGGGGTTGTTCACTATCTAATCATCATGGGGTTGTTCACTATCTAATCATGGGGTTGTTCACTATCTAATCATGGCATGGGGTTGTTCACTATCTAATCATGGGGTTGTTCACTATCTAATCATGGCATGGGGTTGTTCACTATCTAATCATGGGGTTGTTCACTATCTAATCATGGGGTTGTTCACTATCTAATCATGGGGTTGTTCACTATCTAATCATGGCATGGGGTTGTTCACTATCTAATCATGGGATTGTTCACTATCTAATTATGGGGTTGTTCACTATCTAATCATGGGGTTGTTCACTATCTAATCATGGGGTTGTTCACTATCTAATCATGGGGTTGTTCAATATCTAATCATGGGGTTGTTCACTATCTAATCATGGGGTTGTTCACTATCTAATCACGGGGTTGTTCACTATCTAATCATTGGGTTGTTCACTATCTAATCATGGGGTTGTTCACTATCTAATCATGGGGTTGTTCACTATCTAATCATGGGGTTGTTCACTATCTATTCATGGCATGGGGTTGTTCACTATCTAATCAAGGGGTTGTTCACTATCTAATCATTGTGTTGTTCACTATCTAATCATGGCATGGGGTTGTTCACTATCTAATCATGGGGTTGTTCACTATCTAATCACGGCATGGGGTTGTTCACTATCTAATCATGACATGGGGTTGTTCACTATCTAATCATGGGGTTGTTCACTATCTAATCATGGCATGGGGTTGTTCACTATCTAATCATGGGGTTGTTCACTATCTAATCACGGCATGGGGTTGTTCACTATCTAATCATGGCATGGGGTTGTTCACTATCTAATCATGGGGTTGTTCACTATCTAATCATGACATGGGGTTGTTCACTATCTAATCATGGGGTTGTTCACTATCTAATCATGGGGTTGTTCACTATCTAATCATGGGGTTGTTCACTATCTAATCATGGGGTTGTTCACTATCTAATCATGGGGTTGTTCACTATCTAATCACGGCATGGGGTTGTTCACTATCTAATCATGGGGTTGTTCACTATCTAATCATGGCATGGGGTTGTTCACTATCTAATCATGGGGTTGTTCACTATCTTATCATGGGGTTGTTCACTATCTAATCATGGGGTTGTTCACTATCTAATCATGGGGTTGTTCACTATCTAATCATGGGATTGTTCACTATCTAATCATGGGGGTGTTCACTATCTAATCATGGGGTTGTTCACTATCTAATCATGGGGGTGTTCACTATATAATCATGGGGTTGTTCACTATCTAATCATGGCATGGGGTTGTTCACTATCTAATCATGGCATGGGGTTGTTAACTATCTAATAATGGCATGGGTTGTTCACTATCTAATCATGGCATGGGGTTGTTCACTATCTAATAATGGCATGGGTTGTTCACTATCTAATCATGACATGGGGTTGTTCACTATCTAATCATGGCATGGGGTTGTTAACTATCTAATCACGGCATGGGGTTGTTCACTATCTAATAATGGCATGGGTTGTTCACTATCTAATCATGGCATGGGGTTGTTCACTATCTAATCATGGGGTTGTTCACTATCTAATCATGGCATGGGGTTGTTCACTATCTAATCATGGGGTTGTTCACTGTCTAATCATGGGGTTGTTCACTATCTAATCATGGGGTTGTTCACTATCTAATCATGGGGTTGTTCACTATCTAATCATGGGGTTGTTCACTATCTAATCATGGCATGGGGTTGTTCACTATCTAATCATGGGGTTGTTCACTATCTAATCATGGCATGGGGTTGTTAACTATCTAATCATGGGGTTGTTCACTATCTAATCACTGCATGGGGTTGTTCACTATCTAATCATGGGGTTGTTCACTATCTAATCATGGGGTTGTTCACTATCTAATCATGGCATGGGGTTGTTCACTATCTAATCATGGGGTTGTTCATTATCTAATCATGGCATGGGGTTGTTCACTATCTAATCATGGGGTTGTTCACTATCTAATCATGGCATGGGGTTGTTCACTATCTAATCATGGGGTTGTTCACTATCTAATCATGGGGTTGTTCACTATCTAATCATGGGGTTGTTCACTATCTAATCATGGCATGGGGTTGTTCACTATCTAATCATGGGATTGTTCACTATCTAATTATGGGGTTGTTCACTATCTAATCATGGGGTTGTTCAATATCTAATCATGGGGTTGTTCACTATCTAATCATGGGGTTGTTCACTATCTAATCATGGGGTTGTTCACTATCTGGGGTTGTTCACTATCTAATCATGGGGTTGTTCATCTATCTAATCATGGGGTTGTTCACTATCTAATCATGGCATGGGGTTGTTCACTATCTAATCATGGGGTTGTTCACTATCTAATCATGGCATGGGGTTGTTCACTATCTAATCATGGGGTTGTTCACTATCTAATCATGGCATGGGGTTGTTCACTATCTAATCATGGGGCATGGGGTTGTTCACTATCTAATCATGGCATGGGGTTGTTCACTATCTAATCATGGGGTTGTTCACTATCTAATCATGGCATGGGGTTGTTCACTATCTAATCATGGGGTTGGGGTTGTTCACTATCTAATCATGGCATGGGGTTGTTCACTATCTAATCATGGGGTTGTTCACTATCTAATCATGGCATGGGGTTGTTCACTATCTAATCATGGGGTTGTTCACTATCTAATCATGGGGTTGTTCACTATCTAAATCATGGGGTTGTTCACTATCTAATCATGGCATGGGGTTGTTAACTATCTAATCATGGGGTTGTTCACTATCTAATCATGGGGTTGTTCACTATCTAATCATGGGGGCATGGGGTTGTTCACTATCTAATCATGGGGTTGTTCACTATCTAATCACGGCATGGGGTTGTTCACTATCTAATCATGGGGTTGTTCACTATCTAATCATGGCATGGGGTTGTTCACTATCTAATCATGGGGTTGTTCACTATCTAATCATGGGGTTGTTCACTATCTAATCATGGGGTTGTTCACTATCTAATCATGGGGTTGTTCACTATCTAATCATGGGGGTTGTTCACTATCTAATCATGGGGTTGTTCACTATCTAATCATGGGGTTGTTCACTATCTAATCATGGGGTTGTTCACTATCTAATCATGGGGTTGTTCACTATCTAATCATGGCATGGGGTTGTTCATGGGGTTGTTCACTATCTAATCATGGGGTTGTTCACTATCTAATCATGGCATGGGGTTGTTCACTATCTAATCATGGGGTTGTTCACTATCTAATCATGGGGTTGTTCACTATCTAATCATGGGGTTGTTCACTATCTAATCATGGGGTTGTTCACTATCTAATCATGGGGTTGTTCACTATCTAATCATGGGGTTGTTCACTATCTAATCATGGCATGGGGTTGTTCACTATCTAATCATGGGGGTTGTTCACTATCTAATCATTGGGTTGTTCACTATCTAATCATGGGGTTGTTCACTATCTAATCATGGGGTTGTTCACTATCTAATCATGGGGTTGTTCACTATCTAATCATGACATGGGGTTGTTCACTATCTAATCATGGGGTTGTTCACTATCTAATCATGGCATGGGGTTGTTCACTATCTAATCATGGGGTTGTTCACTATCTAATCATGGGGTTGTTCACTATCTAATCATGGGGTTGTTCACTATCTAATCATGGGGTTGTTCACTATCTAATCATGGCATGGGGTTGTTCACTATCTAATCAAGGGATTGTTCACTATCTAATCATGGGGTTGTTCACTATCTAATCATGGGGGCATGGGGTTGTTCACTATCTAATCATGGGGTTGTTCACTATCTAATCACGGCATGGGGTTGTTCACTATCTAATCATGACATGGGGTTGTTCACTATCTAATCATGGGGTTGTTCACTATCTAATCATGGCATGGGGTTGTTCACTATCTAATCATGGGGTTGTTCACTATCTAATCACGGCATGGGGTTGTTCACTATCTAATCATGGCATGGGGTTGTTCACTATCTAATCATGGGGTTGTTCACTATCTAATCATGACATGGGGTTGTTCACTATCTAATCATGGGGTTGTTCACTATCTAATCATGGGGTTGTTCACTATCTAATCATGGGGTTGTTCACTATCTAATCATGGGGTTGTTCACTATCTAATCATGGGGTTGTTCACTATCTAATCATGGCATGGGGTTGTTCACTATCTAATCATGGGGTTGTTCACTATCTAATCATGGCATGGGGTTGTTCACTATCTAATCATGGCATGGGTTGTTCACTATCTAATCATGGGGTTGTTCACTATCTAATCATGGCATGGGGTTGTTCACTATCTAATCATGGGGTTGTTCACTATCTAATCATGGGGTTGTTCACTATCTAATCATGGGGTTGTTCACTATCTAATCATGGGGTTGTTCACTATCTAATCATGGGATTGTTCACTATCTAATCATGGGGTTGTTCACTATCTAATCATGGGGGTTCACTATCTAATCATGGGGTTGTTCACTATCTAATCATGGGGTTGTTCACTATCTAATCATGGCATGGGGTTGTTCACTATCTAATCATGGGGTTGTTCACTATCTAATCATGGCATGGGGTTGTTCACTATCTAATCATGGCATGGGGTTGTTCACTATCTAATCATGGCATGGGTTGTTCACTATCTAATCATCATGGGGTTGTTCACTATCTAATCATGGCATGGGGTTGTTCACTATCTAATCATGGGGTTGTTCACTATCTAATCATGGGGTTGTTCACTATCTAATCATGGGGTTGTTCACTATCTAATCATGGCATGGGGTTGTTCACTATCTAATCATGGGGTTGTTCACTATCTAATCATGACATGGGGTTGTTCACTACTAATCTAATCATGGGGTTGTTCACTATCTAATCATGGGGTTGTTCACTATCTAATCATGGGGTTGTTCACTATCTAATCATGGGGTTGTTCACTATCTAATCATGGGGTTGTTCACTATCTAATCATGGGGTTGTTCACTATCTAATCATGGCATGGGGTTGTTCACTATCTAATCATGGGGTTGTTCACTATCTAATCATCATGGGGTTGTTCACTATCTAATCATGGGGTTGTTCACTATCTATCAATCTAATCATGGGGTTGTTCACTATCTAATCATGGGGTTGTTCAATCTAATCATGGGATTGTTCACTATCTAATCATGGGGTGTTCACTATCTAATCATGGGGTTGTTCACTATCTAATCATGGGGTTGTTCACTATATAATCATGGGGTTGTTCACTATCTAATCATGGCATGGGGTTGTTCACTATCTAATCATGGCATGGGGTTGTTAACTATCTAATAATGGCATGGGTTGTTCACTATCTAATCATGGCATGGGGTTGTTCACTATCTAATAATGGCATGGGTTGTTCACTATCTAATCATGACATGGGGTTGTTCACTATCTAATCATGGCATGGGGTTGTTAACTATCTAATCACGGCATGGGGTTGTTCACTATCTAATAATGGCATGGGTTGTTCACTATCTAATCATGGCATGGGGTTGTTCACTATCTAATCATGGGGTTGTTCACTATCTAATCATGGCATGGGTTGTTCACTATCTAATCATGGGGTTAATGTCTAATCATGGGGTTGTTCACTATCTAATCATGGGGTTGTTCACTATCTAATCATGGGGTTGTTCACTATCTAATCATGGGGTTGTTCACTATCTAATCATGGCATGGGGTTGTTCACTATCTAATCATGGGGTTGTTCACTATCTAATCATGGCATGGGGTTGTTAACTATCTAATCATGGGGTTGTTCACTATCTAATCACTGCATGGGGTTGTTCACTATCTAATCATGGGGTTGTTCACTATCTAATCATGGGGTTGTTCACTATCTAATCATGGCATGGGGTTGTTCACTATCTAATCATGGGGTTGTTCATTATCTAATCATGGCATGGGGTTGTTCACTATCTAATCATGGGGTTGTTCACTATCTAATCATGGCATGGGGTTGTTCACTATCTAATCATGGGGTTGTTCACTATCTAATCATGGGGTTGTTCACTATCTAATCATGGGGTTGTTCACTATCTAATCATGGCATGGGGTTGTTCACTATCTAATCATGGGATTGTTCACTATCTAATTATGGGGTTGTTCACTATCTAATCATGGGGTTGTTCACTATCTAATCATGGGGTTGTTCACTATCTAATCATGGGGTTGTTCAATATCTAATCATGGGGTTGTTCACTATCTAATCATGGGGTTGTTCACTATCTAATCATGGGGGTTCACTATCTAATTGGGGTTCACTATCTAATCATGGGGTTGTTCACTATCTAATCATGGGGTTGTTCACTATCTAATCATGGCATGGGGTTGTTCACTATCTAATCATGGGGTTGTTCACTATCTAATCATGGCATGGGGTTGTTCACTATCTAATCATGGGGTTGTTCACTATCTAATCATGGCATGGGGTTGTTCACTATCTAATCATGGGGTTGTTCACTATCTAATCATGGGGTTGTTCACTATCTAATCATGGCATGGGGTTGTTCACTATCTAATCATGGGGTTGTTCACTATCTAAATCATGGGGTTGTTCACTATCTAATCATGGGGTTGTTCACTATCTAATCATGGGGTTGTTCACTATCTAATCATGGGGTTGTTCACTATCTAATCATGGCATGGGGTTGTTCACTATCTAATCATGGGGTTGTTCACTATCTAATCATGGCATGGGGTTGTTCACTATCTAATCATGGGGTTGTTCACTATCTAATCATGGCATGGGGTTGTTCACTATCTAATCATGGGGTTGTTCACTATCTAATCATGTCGGCATCATGGGGTTGTTCACTATCTAATCATGGGGTTGTTCACTATCTAATCATGGGGTTGTTCACTATCTAATCATGGGGTTGTTCACTATCTAATCATGGGGTTGTTCACTATCTAATCATGGGGTTGTTCACTATCTAATCACGGCATGGGGTTGTTCACTATCTAATCATGGGGTTGTTCACTATCTAATCATGGCATGGGGTTGTTCACTATCTAATCATGGGGTTGTTCACTATCTAATCATGGGGTTGTTCACTATCTAATCATGGGGTTGTTCACTATCTAATCATGGGGTTGTTCACTATCTAATCATGGCATGGGGTTGTTCACTATCTAATCATGGGGTTGTTCACTATCTAATCATGGGGTTGTTCACTATCTAATCATGGGGGGGTTGTTCACTATCTAATCATGGGGTTGTTCACTATCTAATCATGGGGTTGTTCACTATCTAATCATGGGGTTGTTCACTATCTAATCATGGGGTTGTTCACTATCTAATCATGGCATGGGGTTGTTCACTATCTAATCATGGGGTTGTTCACTATCTAATCATGGGGTTGTTCACTATCTAATCATGGGGTTGTTCACTATCTAATCATGGGGTTGTTCACTATCTAATCATGGCATGGGGTTGTTCACTATCTAATCATGGGGTTGTTCACTATCTAATCATGGGGTTGTTCACTATCTAATCATGGGGTTGTTCACTATCTAATCATGGGGTTGTTCACTATCTAATCATGGGGTTGTTCACTATCTAATCACGGCATGGGGTTGTTCACTATCTAATCATGGGGTTGTTCACTATCTAATCATGGCATGGGGTTGTTCACTATCTAATCACGGCAGGGTTGTTCACTATCTAATCATGGGGTTGTTCACTATCTAATCATGGCATGGGGTTGTTCACTATCTAATCATGGGGTTGTTCACTATCTATCATGGGGTTGTTCACTATCTAATCATGGGGTTGTTCACTATCTAATCATGGGGTTGTTCACTATCTAATCATGGGATTGTTCACTATCTAATCATGGGGTTGTTCACTATCTAATCATGGGGTTGTTCACTATCTAATCATGGCATGGGGTTGTTCACTATCTAATCATGGGGTTGTTCACTATCTAATCATGGGGTTGTTCACTATCTAATCATGGGGTTGTTCACTATCTAATCATGGCATGGGGTTGTTCACTATCTAATCATGGGGTTGTTCACTATCTAATCATGGGGTTGTTCACTATCTAATCATGACATGGGGTTGTTCACTATCTAATCATGGGGTTGTTCACTATCTAATCATGGGGTTGTTCACTATCTAATCATGGGGTTGTTCACTATCTAATCATGGGGTTGTTCACTATCTAATCATGGGGTTGTTCACTATCTAATCACGGCATGGGGTTGTTCACTATCTAATCATGGGGTTGTTCACTATCTAATCATGGCATGGGGTTGTTCACTATCTAATCACGGCATGTGGTTGTTCACTATCTAATCATGGGGTTGTTCACTATCTAATCATCATGGGGTTGTTCACTATCTAATCATGGGGTTGTATCTTATCATGGGGTTGTTCACTATCTAATCATGGGGTTGTTCACTATCTAATCATGTTCACTATCTAATGGGGTTGTTCACTATCTAATCATGGGGTTGTTCACTATCTAATCATGGGGTTGTTCACTATCTAATCATGGGGTTGTTCACTATATAATCATGGGGTTGTTCACTATCTAAATGGCATGGGGTTGTTCACTATCTAATCACGGCATGGGGTTGTTCACTATCTAATCATGGGGGTTGTTCACTATCTAATCATGGCATGGGGTTGTTCACTATCTAATCATGGCATGGGTTGTTCACTATCTAAATGACATGGGGTTGTTCACTATCTAATCATGGCATGGGGTTGTTCACTATCTAATCACGGCATGGGGTTGTTCACTATCTAATAATGGCATGGGTTGTTCACTATCTAATCATGGGGTTGTTCACTATCTAATCATGGGGTTGTTCACTATCTAATCATGGCATGGGGTTGTTCACTATCTAATCATGGGGTTGTTAATCTAATCATGGGGTTGTTCACTATCTAATCATGGGGTTGTTCACTATCTAATCATGGGGTTGTTCACTATCTAATCATGGGGTTGTTCACTATCTAATCATGGCATGGGGTTGTTCACTATCTAATCATGGGGTTGTTCACTATCTAATCATGGCATGGGGTTGTTCACTATCTAATCATGGGGTTGTTCACTATCTAATCATGCATGGGGTTGTTCACTATCTAATCATGGGGTTGTTCACTATCTAATCATGGCATGGGGTTGTTCACTATCTAATCATGGGGTTGTTCACTATCTAATCATGGCATGGGGTTGTTCACTATCTAATCATGGGGTTGTTCACTATCTAATCATGGCATGGGGTTGTTCACTATCTAATCATGGGGTTGTTCACTATCTAATCATGGGGTTGTTCACTATCTAATCATGGGGTTGTTCACTATCTAATCATGGCATGGGGTTGTTCACTATCTAATCATGGGGTTGTTCACTATCTAATCATGGCATGGGGTTGTTCACTATCTAATCATGGGGTTGTTCACTATCTAATCATGGGGTTGTTCACTATCTAATCATGGGGTTGTTCACTATCTAATCATGGGGTTGTTCACTATCTAATCATGGCATGGGGTTGTTCACTATCTAATCATGGGGTTGTTCACTATCTAATCATGGCATGGGGTTGTTCACTATCTAATCATGGGGTTGTTCACTATCTAATCATGGGGTTGTTCACTATCTAATCATGTCATGGGGTTGTTCACTATCTAATCATGGGGTTGTTCACTATCTAATCATGGGGTTGTTCACTATCTAATCATGGGGTTGGGGTTGTTCACTATCTAATCATGGGGTTGTTCACTATCTAATCATGGGGTTGTTCACTATCTAATCATGGGGTTGTTCACTATCTAATCATGGGGTTGTTCACTATCTAATCATGGGGTTGTTCACTATCTAATCATGGGGTTGTTCACTATCTAATCATGGGGTTGTTCACTATCTAATCATGGGGGTTGTTCACTATCTAAATCATGGGGTTGTTCACTATCTAATAATGGCATGGGTTGTTCACTATCTAATCATGACATGGGGTTGTTCACTATCTAATCATGGCATGGGGTTGTTAACTATCTAATCATGGGGTTGTTCACTATCTAATAATGGCATGGGTTGTTCACTATCTAATCATGGCATGGGGTTGTTCACTATCTAATCATGGGGTTGTTCACTATCTAATCATGGCATGGGGTTGTTCACTATCTAATCATGGGGTTGTTCACTGTCTAATCATGGGGTTGTTCACTATCTAATCATGGGGTTGTTCACTATCTAATCATGGGGTTGTTCACTATCTAATCATGGGGTTGTTCACTATCTAATCATGGCATGGGGTTGTTCACTATCTAATCATGGGGTTGTTCACTATCTAATCATGGCATGGGGTTGTTAACTATCTAATCATGGGGTTGTTCACTATCTAATCACTGCATGGGGTTGTTCTATCTATCATCATGGGGTTGTTCACTATCTAATCATGGCATGGGGTTGTTCACTATCTAATCATGGGGTTGTTCATTATCTAATCATGGCATGGGGTTGTTCACTATCTAATCATGGGGTTGTTCACTATCTAATCATGGCATGGGGTTGTTCACTATCTAATCATGGGGTTGTTCACTATCTAATCATGGGGTTGTTCACTATCTAATCATGGGGTTGTTCACTATCTAATCATGGGGTTGTTCACTATCTAAATGGGGTTGTTCACTATCTAATCATGGGGTTGTTCACTATCTAATCATGGGGTTGTTCACTATCTAATCATGGGGTTGTTCACTATCTAATCATGGGGTTGTTCACTATCTAATCATGGGGTTGTTCACTATCTAATGGGGTTGTTCTATCTAATCATGGGGTTGTTCACTATCTAATCATGGGGTTGTTCACTATCTAATCATGGGGTTGTTCACTATCTAATCATGGCATGGGGTTGTTCACTATCTAATCATGGGGTTGTTCACTATCTAATCATGGCATGGGGTTGTTAACTATCTAATCATGGGGTTGTTCACTATCTAATCACGGCATGGGGTTGTTCACTATCTAATCATGGGGTTGTTCACTATCTAATCATGGGGTTGTTCACTATCTAATCATGGCATGGGGTTGTTCACTATCTAATCATGGGGTTGTTCACTATCTAATCATGGCATGGGGTTGTTCTATCTATCATGGGGTTGTTCACTATCTAATCATGGGGTTGTTCACTATCTAATCATGGGGTTGTTCACTATCTAATCATGGCATGGGGTTGTTCACTATCTAATCATGGGGTTGTTCACTATCTAATCACGGCATGGGGTTGTTCACTATCTATCTAATCATGGGGTTGTTCACTATCTAATCATGGGGTTGTTCACTATCTAATCATGGGGTTGTTCACTATCTAATAATCATGGGGTTGTTCACTATCTAATCATGGGGTTGTTCACTATCTAATCATGGCATGGGGTTGTTCACTATCTAATCATGGGGTTGTTCACTATCTAATCACGGCATGGGGTTGTTCACTATCTAATCATGGCATGGGGTTGTTCACTATCTAATCATGGGGTTGTTCACTATCTAATCATGACATGGGGTTGTTCACTATCTAATCATGGGGTTGTTCACTATCTAATCTAATCATGGGGTTGTTCACTATCTAATCATGGGGTTGTTCACTATCTAATCATGGGGTTGTTCACTATCTAATCATGGCATGGGGTTGTTCACTATCTAATCATGGGGTTGTTCACTATCTAATCTAATCATGGGGTTGTTCACTATCTAATCATGGGGTTGTTCACTATCTAATGGGGTTGTTCACTATCTAATCATCATGGGGTTGTTCACTATCTAATCATGGGGTTGTTCACTATCTAATCACGGCATGGGGTTGTTCACTATCTAATCATGGGGTTGTTCACTATCTAATCATGGGGTTGTTCACTATCTAATCATGGGGTTGTTCACTATCTAATCATGGCATGGGGTTGTTCACTATCTAATCATGGGGTTGTTCACTATCTAATCATGGGGTTGTTCACTATCTAATCATGGGGTTGTTCACTATCTAATCATGGCATGGGGTTGTTCACTATCTAATCATGGCATGGGGTTGTTCACTATCTAATCATGGGGTTGTTCACTATCTAATCATGGGATTGTTCACTATCTAATCATGGGGTTGTTCACTATCTAATCATGGGGTTGTTCACTATCTAATCATGGGGTTGTTCACTATCTAATCATGGCATGGGGTTGTTAACTATCTAATCACGGCATGGGGTTGTTCACTATCTAATAATGGCATGGGGTTGTTCACTATCTAATCATGGCATGGGGTTGTTCACTATCTAATCATGGGGTTGTTCACTATCTAATCATGGCATGGGGTTGTTCACTATCTAATCATGGGGTTGTTCACTGTCTAATCATGGGGTTGTTCACTATCTAATCATGGCATGGGGTTGTTCACTATCTAATCATGGGGTTGTTCACTATCTAATCACGGCATGGGGTTGTTCTATCTAATCTAATCTAATCACGGCATGGGGTTGTTCACTATCTAATCATGGGGTTGTTCACTATCTAATCATGGGGTTGTTCACTATCTAAATCATGGGGTTGTTCACTATCTAATCATGGGGTTGTTCACTATCTAATCATGGCATGGGGTTGTTCACTATCTAATCATGGGGTTGTTCACTATCTAATCATGGGGTTGTTCACTATCTAATCATGGGGTTGTTCACTATCTAATCATGGCATGGGGTTGTTCACTATCTAATCACGGCATGGGGTTGTTCACTATCTAATCATGGGGTTGTTCACTATCTAATCATCATGGGGTTGTTCACTATCTAATCATGGGGTTGTTCACTATCTAATCATGGGGTTGTTCACTATCTAATCATGGGGTTGTTCACTATCTAATCATGTTCACTATCTAATCATGGGGTTGTTCACTATCTAATCATGGGGGTTCACTATATAATCATGGGGTTGTTCACTATCTAATCATGGGGTTGTTCACTATCTAATCATGGGGTTGTTCACTATCTAATCATGGGGTTGTTCACTATCTAATCATGGGGTTGTTCACTATCTAATCATGGGGTTGTTCACTATCTAATCATGGGGTTGTTCACTATCTAATCATGGCATGGGGTTGTTCACTATCTAATCATGGGGTTGTTCACTATCTAATCATGGGGTTGTTCACTATCTAATCATGGGGTTGTTCACTATCTAATCATGGGGTTGTTCACTATCTAATCATGGGGTTGTTCACTATCTAATCATGGCATGGGGTTGTTCACTATCTAATCACGGCATGGGGTTGTTCACTATCTAATCATGGGGTTGTTCACTATCTGATCATGGGGTTGTTCACTATCTAATCATGGGGTTGTTCACTATCTAATCACGGCATGGGGTTGTTCACTATCTAATCATGGGGTTGTTCACTATCTAATCATGGGGTTGTTCACTATCTAATCATGGGGTTGTTCACTATCTAATCATGGGGTTGTTCACTATCTAATCATGGGGTTGTTCACTATCTAATCATGGCATGGGGTTGTTAACTATCTAATCATGGGGTTGTTCACTATCTAATAATGGCATGGGGTTGTTCACTATCTAATCATGGCATGGGGTTGTTCACATCTAATCTAATCTAATCATGGCATGGGGTTGTTCACTATCTAATCATGGGGTTGTTCACTGTCTAATCATCTAATCATGGGGTTGTTCACTATCTAATCATGGGGTTGTTCACTATCTAATCATGGGGTTGTTCACTATCTAATCACGGCATGGGGTTGTTCACTATCTAATCATGGGGTTGTGGGGTTGTTCACTATCTAATCATGGGGTTGCATGGGGTTGTTCACTATCTAATCATGGGGTTGTTCACTATCTAATCATGGCATGGGGTTGTTCACTATCTAATCATGGGGTTGTTCACTATCTAATCATGGGGTTGTTCACTATCTAATCATGGGGTTGTTCACTATCTAATCATGGGGTTGTTCACTATCTAATCATGGCATGGGGTTGTTCACTATCTAATCATGGGGTTGTTCACTATCTAATCATGGGGTTGTTCACTATCTAATCATGGGGTTGTTCACTATCTAATCATGGCATGGGGTTGTTCACTATCTAATCATGGGGTTGTTCACTATCTAATCATGGCATGGGGTTGTTCACTATCTAATCATGGGGTTGTTCACTATCTAATCATGGCATGGGGTTGTTCACTATCTAATCATGGGGTTGTTCACTATCTAATCATGGGGTTGTTCACTATCTAATCATGGCATGGGGTTGTTCACTATCTAATCATGGGGTTGTTCACTATCTAATCATGGGGTTGTTCACTATCTAATCATGGGGTTGTTCACTATCTAATCATGGCATGGGGGTTGTTCACTATCTAATCATGGGGTTGTTCACTATCTAATCATGGCATGGGGTTGTTCACTATCTAATCATGGGGTTGTTCACTGTCTAATCATGGGGTTGTTCACTATCTAATCATGGGGTTGTTCACTATCTAATCATGGGGTTGTTCACTATCTAATCATGGGGTTGTTCACTATCTAATCATGGCATGGGGTTGTTCACTATCTAATCATGGGGTTGTTCACTATCTAATCATGGCATGGGGTTGTTAACTATCTAATCATGGGGTTGTTCACTATCTAATCACGGCATGGGGTTGTTCACTATCTAATCATGGGGTTGTTCACTATCTAATCATGGGGTTGTTCACTATCTAATCATGGCATGGGGTTGTTCACTATCTAATCATGGGGTTGTTCACTATCTAATCATGGCATGGGGTTGTTCACTATCTAAATCATGGGGTTGTTCACTATCTAATCATGGGGTTGTTCACTATCTAATCATGGCATGGGGTTGTTCACTATCTAATCATGGGGTTGTTCACTATCTAATCATGGGGTTGTTCACTATCTAATCATGGCATGGGGTTGTTCACTATCTAATCATGGGGTTGTTCACTATCTAATCATGGCATGGGGTTGTTCACTATCTAATCATGGGGTTGTTCACTATCTAATCATGGGGTTGTTCACTATCTAATCATGGGGGGTTGTTCACTATCTAATCATGGGGTTGTTCACTATCTAATCATGGCATGGGGTTGTTCACTATCTAATCATGGGGTTGTTCACTATCTAATCATGGGGGTTGTTCACTATCTAATCATGGGGTTGTTCACTATCTAATCATGGGGTTGTTCACTATCTAATCACGGCATGGGGTTGTTCACTATCTAAATCATGGGGTTGTTCACTATCTAATCATGGGGTTGTTCACTATCTAATCATGGGGTTGTTCACTATCTAATCATGGGGTTGTTCACTATCTAATCATGGGGGTTCACTATCTAATCATGGGGTTGTTCACTATCTAATCATGGCATGGGGTTGTTCACTATCTAATCATGGGGTTGTTCACTATCTAATCATGGGGTTGTTCACTATCTAATCATGGGGTTGTTCACTATCTAATCATGGGGTTGTTCACTATCTAATCATGGAATGGGGTTGTTCACTATCTAATCATGGGGTTGTTCACTATCTAATCATGGAATGGGGTTGTTCACTATCTAATCATGGGGTTGTTCACTATCTAATCATGGGGTTGTTCACTATCTAATCATGGAATGGGGTTGTTCACTATCTAATCATGGGGTTGTTCACTATCTAATCATGGGGTTGTTCACTATCTAATCATGGGGTTGTTCACTATCTAATCATGGGGTTGTTCACTATCTAATCATGGCATGGGGTTGTTCACTATCTAATCATGGCATGGGGTTGTTCACTATCTAATCATGGGGTTGTTCACTATCTAATCATGACATGGGGTTGTTCACTATCTAATCATGGGGTTGTTCACTATCTAATCATGGGGTTGTTCACTATCTAATCATGGCATGGGGTTGTTCACTATCTAATCATGGGGTTCACTATCTAATCATGGGGTTGTTCACTATCTAATCATGGGGTTGTTCACTATCTAATCATGGGGTTGTTCACTATCTAATCACGGCATGGGGTTGTTCACTATCTAATCATGGGGTTGTTCACTATCTAATCATGGCATGGGGTTGTTCACTATCTAATCATGGGGTTGTTCACTATCTAATCATGGCATGGGGTTGTTCACTATCTAATCATGGGGTTGTTCACTATCTAATCATGGGGTTGTCCACTATCTAATCATGGGGTTGTTCACTATCTAATCATGGGGTTGTTCACTATCTAATCATGGGGTTGTTCACTATCTAATCACGGCATGGGGTTGTTCACTATCTAATAATCTATCTAATCATGGGGTTGTTCACTATCTAATCATGGGGTTGTTCACTATCTAATCATGGGGTTGTTCACTATCTAATCATGGGGTTGTTCACTATCTAATCATGGGGTTGTTCACTATCTAATCACGGCATGGGGTTGTTCACTATCTAATCATGGGGTTGTTCACTATCTAATCTGGGGTTGTTCACTATCTAATCATGGGGTTGTTCACTATCTAATCATGGGGTTGTTCACTATCTAATCATGGGGTTGTTCACTATCTAATCACGGCATGGGGTTGTTCACTATCTAATCATGGGGTTGTTCACTATCTAATCATGGGGTTGTTCACTATCTAATCACGGCATGGGGTTGTTCACTATCTAATCATGGCATGGGGTTGTTCACTATCTAATCATGGGGTTGTTCACTATCTAATCATGGGGTTGTTCACTATCTAATCATGGGGTTGTTCACTATCTAATCATGGGGTTGTTCACTATCTAATCATGGGGTTGTTCACTATCTAATCATGGCATGGGGTTGTTCACTATCTAATCATGGGGTTGTTCACTATCTAATCATGGCATGGGGTTGTTCACTATCTAATCATGGGGTTGTTCAATCTAATCACGGCATGGGGTTGTTCACTATCTAATCATGGGGTTGTAATCACTATCTAATCATGACATGGGGTTGTTCACTATCTAATCATGGGGTTGTTCACTATCTAATCATGGGGTTGTTCACTATCTAATCATGGGGTTGTTCACTATCTAATCACGGCATGGGGTTGTTCACTATCTAATCATGGGGTTGTTCACTATCTAATCATGGCATGGGGTTGTTCACTATCTAATCATGGCATGGGGTTGTTCACTATCTAATCATGGGGTTGTTCACTATCTAATCATGTCATGGGGTTGTTCACTATCTAATCATGGGGTTGTTCACTATCTAATCATCATGGGGTTGTTCACTATCTAATCATGGGGTTGTTCACTATCTAATCATGGCATGGGGTTGTTCACTATCTAATCATGGGGTTGTTCATGGGGTTGTTCACTATCTAATGCATGGGGTTGTTCACTATCTAATCATGGGGTTGTTCACTATCTAATCATGGCATGGGGTTGTTCACTATCTAATCATGGGGGTTCACTATCTAATCATGGGGTTGTTCACTATAATCATGGGGTTGTTCACTATCTAATCATCATGGGGTTGTTCACTATCTAATCATGGGGTTGTTCACTATCTAATCACGGCATGGGGTTGTTCACTATCTAATCATAGCATGGGGTTGTTCACTATCTAATCATGGGGTTGTTCACTATCTAATCATGACATGGGGTTGTTCACTATCTAATCATGGGGTTGTTCACTATCTAATCATGGGGTTTTCACTATCTAATCATGGGGTTGTTCACTATCTAATCATGGGGTTGTTCACTATCTAATCACGGCATGGGGTTGTTCACTATCTAATCATGGGGTTGTTCACTATCTAATCATGGGGTTGTTCACTATCTAATCATGACATGGGGTTGTTCACTATCTAATCATGGGGTTGTTCACTATCTAATCACGGCATGGGGTTGTTCACTATCTAATCATGGGGTTGTTCACTCTCTAATCATGGGGTTGTTCACTATCTAATCATGGGGTTGTTCACTATCTAATCATGGCATGGGGTTGTTCACTATCTAATCATGGGGTTGTTCACTATCTAATCATGGGGTTGTTCACTATCTAATCATGGGGTTGTTCACTATCTAATCATGGCATGGGGTTGTTCACTATCTAATCATGGGGTTGTTCACTATCTAATCGGCATGGGGTTGTTCACTATCTAATCATGGGGTTGTTCACTATCTAATCATGGGGTTGTTCACTATCTAATCATGTTCACTATCTAATCATGGGGTTGTTCACTATCTAATCATGGGGTTGTTCACTATCTAATCATGGGGTTGTTCACTATCTAATCATGGCATGGGGTTGTTCACTATCTAATCATGGGGTTGTTCACTATCTAATCATGGGGTTGTTCACTATCTAATCATGGGGTTGTTCACTATCTAATCATGGGGTTGTTCACTATCTAATCATGGGGTTGTTCACTATCTAATCATGGGGTTGTTCACTATCTAATCATGGGGTTGTTCACTATCTAATCATGGGGTTGTTCACTATCTAATCATGGCATGGGGTTGTTCACTATCTAATCATGGGGTTGTTCACTATCTAATCATGGGGTTGTTCACTATCTAATCATGGGGTTGTTCATGGGGTTGTTCTATCTAATCATGGGGTTGTTCACTATCTAATCATGGGGTTGTTCACTATCTAATCATGGGGTTGTTCACTATCTAAATGGCATGGGGTTGTTCACTATCTAATCATGGGGTTGTTCACTATCTAATCATGGCATGGGGTTGTTCACTATCTAATCATGGCATGGGGTTGTTCACTATCTAATCATGGGGTTGTTCACTATCTAATCATGCATGGGGTTGTTCACTATCTAATCATGGGGTTGTTCTACTAATGGGGTTGTTCACTATCTAATCATGGGGTTGTTCACTATCTAATCATGGCATGGGGTTGTTCACTATCTAATCATGGGGTTGTTCACTATCTAATCACATGGGGTTGTTCACTATCATGGGGTTGTTCACTATCTAATCATGGGGTTGTTCACTATCTAATCATGGGGTTGTTCACATGGGGTTGTTCACTATCTAATCATGGGGTTGTTCCCTATCTAATCATGGGGTTGTTCACTATCTAATCATGTTCACTATCTAATCATGGGGTTGTTCACTATCTAATCATGGGTTGTTCACTATCTAATCACGGCATGGGGTTGTTCACTATCTAATCATGGGTTGTCCCCTATCTGATCATGGGGTTGTTCACTATCTAATCATGGCATGGGGTTGTTCACTATCTAATCATGGGGTTGTTCACTATCTAATCATGGGGTTGCATGGGGTTGTTCACTATCTAATCATGGGGTTGTTCACTATCTAATCATGGGGTTGTTCACTATCTAATCACTATCTAATCATGGGGTTGTTCACTATCTAATCATGGCATGGGGTTGTTCACTATCTAATCATGGGGTTGTTCACTATCTAATCATGGCATGGGGTTGTTCACTATCTAATCATGGGGTTGTTCACTATCTAATCACGGCATGGGGTTGTTCACTATCTAATCATGGCATGGGGTTGTTCACTATCTAATCATGGGGTTGTTCACTATCTAATCATGACATGGGGTTGTTCACTATCTAATCATGGGGTTGTTCACTATCTAATCATGGGGTTGTTCACTATCTAATCACGGCATGGGGTTGTTCACTATCTAATCATGGGGTTGTTCACTATCTAATCATGGCATGGGGTTGTTCACTATCTAATCATGGGGTTGTTCACTATCTAATCATGGGGTTGTTCACTATCTAATCATGGCATGGGGTTGTTCACTATCTAATCATGGGGTTGTTCACTATCTAATCATGGGGTTGTTCACTATCTAATCATGGGGTTGTTCACTATCTAATCATGGGGTTGTTCACTATCTAATCATGGGGTTGTTCACTATCTAATCATGGCATGGGGTTGTTCACTATCTAATCATGGCATGGGGTTGTTCACTATCTAATCATGGGGTTGTTCACTATCTAATCATGGGGTTGTTCACTATCTAATCATGGGGTTGTTCACTATCTAATCATGGGGTTGTTCACTATCTAATCACGGCATGGGGTTGTTCACTATCTAATCATGGGGTTGTTCACTATCTAATCATCATGGGGTTGTTCACTATCTAATCATGGGGTTGCATGGGGTTGTTCACTATCTAAATCATCTAAATCATGGGGTTGTTCACTATCTAATCATGGCATGGGGTTGTTCACTATCTAATCATGGGGTTGTTCACTATCTAAATCATGGGGTTGTTCACTATCTAATCATGGGGTTGTTCACTATCTAATCATGGGGTTGTTCACTATCTAATCACGGCATGGGGTTGTTCACTATCTAATCATGGGGTTGTCACTATCTAATCATGACATGGGGTTGTTCACTATCTAATCATGGGGTTGTTCACTATCTAATCATGGCATGGGGTTGTTCACTATCTAATCATGGCATGGGGTTGTTCATCTCACTATCTAATCATGGCATGGGGTTGTTCACTATCTAATCATGGGGTTGTTCACTATCTAATCATGGGGTTGTTCACTATCTAATCATGGGGTTGTTCACTATCTAATCACGGCATGGGGTTGTTCACTATCTAATCATGGCATGGGGTTGTTCACTATCTAATCATGGGGTTGTTCACTATCTAATCATGGCATGGGGTTGTTCACTATCTAATCATGGGGTTGTTCACTATCTAATCACGGCATGGGGTTGTTCATTATCTAATCATAGCATGGGGTTGTTCACTATCTAATCATGGGGTTGTTCACTATCTAATCATGACATGGGGTTGTTCACTATCTAATCATGGGGTTGTTCACTATCTAATCATGGGGTTTTTCACTATCATGGCATGGGGTTGTTCACTATCTAATCATGGGGTTGTTCACTATCTAATCACGGCATGGGGTTGTTCACTATCTAATCATGGCATGGGGTTGTTCACTATATAATCATGGGGTTGTTCACTATGTAATCATGACATGGGGTTGTTCACTATTTAATCATGGGGTTGTTCACTATCTAATCACGGCATGGGGTTGTTCACTATCTAATCATGGGGTTGTTCACTATCTAATCATGGGGTTGTCCCTAATCTGATCATGGGGTTGTCACTATCTAATCATGGGGTTGTTCACTATCTAATCACGGCATGGGGTTGTTCACTATCTAATCATGGGGTTGTCCCACTATCTAATCATGGGGTTGTTCACTATCTAATCATGGCATGGGGTTGTTCACTATCTAATCATGGGGTTGTTCACTATCTAATCACGGCATGGGGTTGTTCACTATCTAATCATGGGGTTGTCCCCTATCTGATCATGGGGTTGTTCACTATCTAATCATGGCATGGGGTTGTTCACTATCTAATCACGGCATGGGGTTGTTCACTATCTAATCACGGGGTTGTTCACTATCAATAATCATGGGGTTGTCCCCTATCTAATCATGGGGTTGTTCACTATCTAATCATGGGGTTGTTCACTATCTAATCATGGGGTTGTCCCCTATCTGCATGGGGTTGTTCACTATCTAATCATGGCATGGGGTTGTTCACTATCTAATCATGGGGTTGTTCACTATCTAATCATGGGGTTGTTCACTATCTAATCATGGGGTTGTTCACTATCTAATCATGGGGTTGTTCACTATCTAATCATGGGGTTGTCCCCTATCTGATCATGGGGTTGTTCACTATCTAATCACGGCATGGGGTTCTTCACTATCTAATCATGGGGTTGTCCCCTATCTGATCATGGGGTTGTTCACTATCTAATCACGGCATGGGGTTGTTCACTATCTAATCATGGGGTTGTTCACTATCTAATGACGGCATGGGGTTGTTCACTATCTAATCATGGGGTTGTTCACTGTCTAATCATGGGGTTGTCCCCTATCTGATCATGGGGTTGTTCACTATCTAATCACGGCATGGAGTTGTTCACTATCTATTCACGACATGGGGTTGTTCACTATCTAATCATGGGGTTGTTCACTATCTAATCATGGGGTTGTTCACTATCTAATCACGACATGGGGTTGTTCACTATCTAATCATGTGGTTGTTCACTATCTAATCATGGGGTTGTTCACTATCTAATCACAACATGGGGTTGTTCACTATCTAATCACAGCATGGGGTTGTTCACTATCTAATCACGACATGGGGTTGTTCACTATCTAATCATGGGGTTGTTCTAATCACAGCATGGGGTTGTTCACTATCTAATCATGGCATGGGGTTGTTCACTATCTAATCACAGCATGGGGTTGTTCACTATCTAATCATGGGGTTGTTCACTATCTAATCATGGGGTTGTTCACTATCTAATCATGGGGTTGTTCACTATCTAATCACGACATGGGGTTGTTCACTATCTAATCACGGCATGGGGTTGTTCACTGTCTAATCATGGGGTTGTTCACTATCTAATCATGGCATGGGGTTGTTCACTATCTAATCATGTCATGGGGTTGTTCACTATCTAATCATGGCATGGGGTTGTTCACTATCTAATCATGACATGGGTTTGTTCACTATCTAATCATGGGGTTGTTCACTATCTAATCATGGCATGGGGTTGTTCACTATCTAATCATGGCATGGGGTTGTTCACTATCTAATCACGGCATGGGGTTGTTCACTATCTAATCATGGGGTTGTTCACTATCTAATCATGGCATGGGGTTGTTCACTATCTAATCATGGGGTTGTTCACTATCTAATCATGGCATGGGGTTGTTCACTATCTAATCATGGGGTTGTTCACTATCTAATCATGGCATGGGGTTGTTCACTATCTAATCATGGGGTTGTTCACTATCTAAATCATGGGGTTGTTCACTATCTAATCACGGCATGGGGTTGTTCACTATCTAATCATGGCATGGGGTTGTTCACTATCTAATCATGGGGTTGTTCACTATCTAATCATGGGGTTGTTCACTATCTAATCATGGGGTTGTTCACTATCTAATCACGGCATGGGGTTGTTCACTATCTAATCATGGGGTTGTTCACTATCTAATCATGGCATGGGTTGTTCACTATCTAATCATGGGGTTGTTCACTATCTAATCACGGCATGGGGTTGTTCACTATCTAATCATGGGGTTGTTCACTATCTAATCATGGGGTTGTCCCCTATCTGATCATGGGGTTGTTCACTATCTAATCACGGCATGGAGTTGTTCACTATCTATTCATCATGGGGTTGTTCACTATCTAATCATGGGGTTGTTCACTATCTAATCATGGGGTTGTTCACTATCTAATCACGACATGGGGTTGTTCACTATCTAATCATGCATGGGGGTTCACTATCTAATCATGTCATGGGGTTGTTCACTATCTAATCATGGCATGGGGTTGTTCACTATCTAATCATGACATGGGGTTGTTCACTATCTAATCATGGGGTTGTTCACTATCTAATCATGGCATGGGGTTGTTCACTATCTAATCATGGCATGGGGTTGTTCACTATCTAATCACGGCATGGGGTTGTTCACTATCTAATCATGGGGTTGTTCACTATCTAATCATGGCATGGGGTTGTTCACTATCTAATCATGGGGTTGTTCACTATCTAATCATGGCATGGGGTTGTTCACTATCTAATCATGGGGTTGTTCACTATCTAATCATGGCATGGGGTTGTTCACTATCTAATCACGGCATGGGGTTGTTCACTATCTAATCATGGCATGGGGTTGTTCACTATCTAATCATGGGGTTGTTCACTATCTAATCATGGGGTTGTTCACTATCTAATCATGGGGTTGTTCACTATCTAATCATGGCATGGGGTTGTTCACTATCTAATCATGGGGTTGTTCACTATCTAATCATGGCATGGGGTTGTTCACTATCTAATCATGGGGTTGTTCACTATCTAATCATGGCATGGGGTTGTTCACTATCTAATCATGGGGTTGTTCACTATCTAATCATGGGGTTGTTCACTATCTAATCATGGGGTTGTTCACTATCTAATCATGGGGTTGTTCACTATCTAATCACGGCATGGGGTTGTTCACTATCTAATCATGGGGTTGTTCACTATCTAATCATGGCATGGGGTTGTTCACTATCTAATCATGACATGGGGTTGTTCACTATCTAATCATGGGGTTGTTCACTATCTAATCATGGCATGGGGTTGTTCACTATCTAATCATGGCATGGGGTTGTTCACTATCTAATCATGGGGTTGTTCACTATCTAATCATGGCATGGGGTTGTTCACTATCTAATCATGGGGTTGTTCACTATCTAATCATGGCATGGGGTTGTTCACTATCTAATCATGGGGTTGTTCACTATCTAATCATGGCATGGGGTTGTTCACTATCTAATCATGGGGTTGTTCACTATCTAATCATGGCATGGGGTTGTTCACTATCTAATCACGGCATGGGGTTGTTCACTATCTAATCATGGCATGGGGTTGTTCACTATCTAATCATGGGGTTGTTCACTATCTAATCATGGGGTTGTTCACTATCTAATCATGGGGTTGTTCACTATCTAATCATGGCATGGGTTGTTCACTATCTAATCATGGGGTTGTTCACTATCTAATCATGGCATGGGGTTGTTCACTATCTAATCATGGGGTTGTTCACTATCTAATCATGGCATGGGGTTGTTCACTATCTAATCATGGGGTTGTTCACTATCTAATCATGGGGTTGTTCACTATCTAATCATGGGGTTGTTCACTATCTAATCATGGGGTTGTTCACTATCTAATCATGGCATGGGGTTGTTCACTATCTAATCATGACATGGGGTTGTTCACTATCTAATCATGGGGTTGTTCACTATCTAATCATGGCATGGGGTTGTTCACTATCTAATCATGGGGTTGTTCACTATCTAATCATGGGGTTGTTCACTATCTAATCATGGCATGGGGTTGTTCACTATCTAATCATGGGGTTGTTCACTATCTAATCATGGCATGGGGTTGTTCACTATCTAATCATGGGGTTGTTCACTATCTAATCATGGGGTTGTTCACTATCTAATCATGGGGTTGTTCACTATCTAATCATGGCATGGGGTTGTTCACTATCTAATCACGGCATGGGGTTGTTCACTATCTAATCATCATGGGGTTGTTCACTATCTAATCATGGGGTTGTTCACTATCTAATCATGGGGTTGTTCACTATCTAATCATGGGGTTGTTCACTATCTAATCACGGCATGGGGTTGTTCACTATCTAATCATGGGGTTGTTCACTATCTAATCATGGGGTTGTTCACTATCTAATCATGGCATGGGGTTGTTCACTATCTAATCATGGGGTTGTTCACTATCTAATCATGGGGTTGTTCACTATCTAATCATGGGGTTGTTCACTATCTAATCATGGGGTTGTTCACTATCTAATCATGGCATGGGGTTGTTCACTATCTAATCATGGCATGGGGTTGTTCACTATCTAATCATGGCATGGGGTTGTTCACTATCTAATCATGGGGTTGTTCACTATCTAATCATGGGGTTGTTCACTATCTAATCATGGGGTTGGGGTTGTTCACTATCTAATCATGGGGTTGTTCACTATCTAATCATGGCATGGGGTTGTTCACTATCTAAATCATGGGGTTGTTCACTATCTAATCACAGCATGGGGTTGTTCACTATCTAATCATGGGGTTGTTCACTATCTAATCATGGGGTTGTTCACTATCTAATCATGGGGTTGTTCACTATCTAATCATGGGGTTGTTCACTATCTAATCATGGCATGGGGTTGTTCACTATCTAATCATGGGGTTGTTCACTATCTAATCATGGCATGGGGTTGTTCACTATCTAATCATGGGGTTGTTCACTATCTAATCATGGCATGGGGTTGTTCACTATCTAATCATGACATGGGGTTGTTCACTATCTAATCATGGGGTTGTTCACTATCTAATCATGGCATGGGGTTGTTCACTATCTAATCACTATCTAATCATGGGGTTGTTCACTATCTAATCATGGGGTTGTTCACTATCTAATCATGGGGTTGTTCACTATCTAATCACGGCATGGGGTTGTTCACTATCTAATCATGGGGTTGTTCACTATCTAATCATGGGGTTGTTCACTATCTAATCATGGCATGGGGTTGTTCACTATCTAATCATGGGGTTGTTCACTATCTAATCATGGGGTTGTTCACTATCTAATCATGGGGTTGTTCACTATCTAATCATGGGGTTGTTCACTATCTAATCACGGCATGGGGTTGTTCACTATCTAATTGGCATGGGGTTGTTCACTATCTAATCAGCATGGGGTTGTTCATCTAATCATGGGGTTGTTAATCTAATCAGCATGGGGTTGTTCACTATCTAATCATGGGGTTGTTCACTATCTAATCATGGGGTTGTTCACTATCTAATCATGGGGTTGTTCACTATCTAATCACAGCATGGGGTTGTTCACTATCTAATCACAGCATGGGGTTGTTCACTATCTAATCAATCATGGGGTTGTTCACTATCTAATCATGGGGTTGTTCACTATCTAATCACTATCTAATCATGGGGTTGTTCACTATCTAATCACGACATGGGGTTGTTCACTATCTAATCACGGCATGGGGTTGTTCACTGTCTAATCATGGGGTTGTTCACTATCTAATCATGGCATGGGGTTGTTCACTATCTAATCATGTCATGGGGTTGTTCACTATCTAATCATGGCATGGGGTTGTTCACTATCTAATCATGACATGGGTTTGTTCACTATCTAATCATGGGGTTGTTCACTATCTAATCATGGCATGGGGTTGTTCACTATCTAATCATGGCATGGGGTTGTTCACTATCTAATCACGGCATGGGGTTGTTCACTATCTAATCATGGGGTTGTTCACTATCTAATCATGGCATGGGGTTGTTCACTATCTAATCATGGGGTTGTTCACTATCTAATCATGGCATGGGGTTGTTCACTATCTAATCATGGGGTTGTTCACTATCTAATCATGGGGTTGTTCACTATCTAATCATGGGGTTGTTCACTATCTAATCACGGCATGGGGTTGTTCACTATCTAATCATGGGGTTTTCACTATCTAATCAAGGGGTTGTTCACTATCTAATCATGGCATGGGGTTGTTCACTATCTAATCATGGGGTTGTTCACTATCTAATCATGGGGTTGTTCACTATCTAATCATGGGGTTGTTCACTATCTAATCATGGGGTTGTTCACTATCTAATCGGCATGGGGTTGTTCACTATCTAATCATCATGGGGTTGTTCACTATCTAATCATGGCATGGGGTTGTTCACTATCTAATCACTATCTAATCATGGGGTTGTTCACTATCTAATCTAATCTAATCATGGGGTTGTTCACTATCTAATCATGGGGTTGTTCACTATCTAATCATGGGGTTGTTCACTATCTAATCATGGCATGGGGTTGTTCACTATCTAATCACAGCATGGGGTTGTTCACTATCTAATCATGGGGTTGTTCACTATCTAATCATGGGGTTGTTCACTATCTAATCATGGGGTTGTTCACTATCTAATCACGACATGGGGTTGTTCACTATCTAATCATGGCATGGGGTTGTTCACTATCTAATCATGGGGTTGTTCACTATCTAATCATCATGGGGTTGTTCACTATCTAATCATGTCATGGGGTTGTTCACTATCTAATCATGGCATGGGGTTGTTCACTATCTAATCATGACATGGGGTTGTTCACTATGTAATCATGGGGTTGTTCACTATCTAATCATGGCATGGGGTTGTTCACTATCTAATCATGGCATGGGGTTGTTCACTATCTAATCACGGCATGGGGTTGTTCACTATCTAATCATGGGGTTGTTCACTATCTAATCATGGCATGGGGTTGTTAATCTAATCATGGGGTTGTTCACTATCTAATCATGGCATGGGGTTGTTCACTATCTAATCATGGGGTTGTTCACTATCTAATCATGGCATGGGGTTGTTCACTATCTAATCATGGGGTTGTTCACTATCTAATCATGGGGTTGTTCACTATCTAATCACGGCATGGGGTTGTTCACTATCTAATCATGGCATGGGGTTGTTCACTATCTAATCATGGGGTTGTTCACTATCTAATCATGGGGTTGTTCACTATCTAATCATGGGGTTGTTCACTATCTAATCACGGCATGGGGTTGTTCACTATCTAATCATGGGGTTGTTCACTATCTAATCATGGCATGGGGTTGTTCACTATCTAATCATGGGGTTGTTCACTATCTAATCATGGCATGGGGTTGTTCACTATCTAATCATGGGGTTGTTCACTATCTAATCATGGGGTTGTTCACTATCTAATCATGGGGTTGTTCACTATCTAATCATGGGGTTGTTCACTATCTAATCATGGGGTTGTTCACTATCTAATCATGGGGTTGTTCACTATCTAATCATGGGGTTGTTCACTATCTAATCATGGCATGGGGTTGTTCACTATCTAATCATGGCATGGGGTTGTTCACTATCTAATCATGGCATGGGGTTGTTCACTATCTAATCATGGCATGGGGTTGTTCACTATCTAATCATGACATGGGGTTGTTCACTATGTAATCATGGGGTTGTTCACTATCTAATCATGGCATGGGGTTGTTCACTATCTAATCATGGGGTTGTTCACTATCTAATCATGGCATGGGGTTGTTCACTATCTAATCATGGGGTTGTTCACTATCTAATCATGGCATGGGGTTGTTCACTATCTAATCATGGGGTTGTTCACTATCTAATCATGGCATGGGGTTGTTCACTATCTAATCATGGGGTTGTTAATCTAATCATGGCATGGGGTTGTTCACTATCTAATCACGGCATGGGGTTGTTCACTATCTAATCATGGCATGGGGTTGTTCACTATCTAATCATGGGGTTGTTCACTATCTAATCATGGGGTTGTTCACTATCTAATCATGGGGTTGTTCACTATCTAATCATGGCATGGGGTTGTTCACTATCTAATCATGGGGTTGTTCACTATCTAATCATGGCATGGGTTGTTCACTATCTAATCATGGGGTTGTTCACTATCTAATCATGGCATGGGGTTGTTCACTATCTAATCATGGGGTTGTTCACTATCTAATCATGGGGTTCTTCACTATCTAATCATGGGGTTGTTCACTATCTAATCATGGGGTTGTTCACTATCTAATCACGGCATGGGGTTGTTCACTATCTAATCATGGGGTTGTTCACTATCTAATCATGGCATGGGGTTGTTCACTATCTAATCATGACATGGGGTTGTTCACTATCTAATCATGGGGTTGTTCACTATCTAATCATGGCATGGGGTTGTTCACTATCTAATCATGGCATGGGGTTGTTCACTATCTAATCATGGGGTTGTTCACTATCTAATCATGGCATGGGGTTGTTCACTATCTAATCATGGGGTTGTTCACTATCTAGTCATGGCATGGGGTTGTTCACTATCTAATCATGGGGTTGTTCACTATCTAATCATGGCATGGGGTTGTTCACTATCTAATCATGGGGTTGTTCACTATCTAATCATGGCATGGGGTTGTTCACTATCTAATCACGGCATGGGGTTGTTTACTATCTAATCATGGCATGGGGTTGTTCACTATCTAATCATGGGGTTGTTCACTATCTAATCATGGGGTTGTTCACTATCTAATCATGGCATGGGGTTGTTCACTATCTAATCATGGGGTTGTTCACTATCTAATCATGGGGTTGTTCACTATCTAATCATGGGGTTGTTCACTATCTAATCATGGGGTTGTTCACTATCTAATCATGGGGTTGTTCACTATCTAATCATGGGGTTGTTCACTATCTAATCATGGGGTTGTTCACTATCTAATCATGGGGTTGTTCACTATCTAATCATGGGGTTGTTCACTATCTAATCATGGGGTTGTTCACTATCTAAATCATGGGGTTTTTCACTATCTAATCATGGGGTTGTTCACTATCTAATCATGGGGTTGTTCACTATCTAATCATGGGGTTGTTCACTATCTAATCATGGGGTTGTTCACTATCTAATCATGGGGTTGTTCAATGACAGACATGTATTTGTTTAAAATCTATCACTTGATGATATCAATTCAAAGAGAGAAATAATCATGTGGTTTTGCTGAAATATCTACCTCATTCATATTGAAATAGCTAAATATCTGTCTCATTCTCAAATGTGACCGGTCGGCTCAATTCGGTCTCATTTAGCAACATTTGAAATGTTGTTTCCAGATTGGATAAAAGTAGAGACTGAGGGCTAGATAATAGTATATCATACACTACAGTTGAGGAACAATGGGAAAGTAATTCTGCTTTGAACGTTGATAAACTTGTAACCTCACTTTTGAGAAAATGTCAGTTGAAAGTTTTGGTATCTACTGGAGAGCTCTTCTTTGTCTACAGGGCTGTTACTTTGGCAGATAATGTCACCCATCTAAATAAATAATTATATATATAATTACCTAATGTATGGTGTTTTTGGTTTGTCAGTTGCATTGTTTGTTATACTATACATGGTTATTTTATTGTTGTTAGTGGGAAAATTAACTAGAAAATGTTATATTTTGCAATTCTGAGTAATTACTACTTTAGTAAGGAATTACACATTATTCAGTACTACTTTAGTTACTACATAATTCCAATAGATGGCAGCATAAGACTACAAATGACATTTCAGAAGATTAGTTTAGTTTTCTCCCTGGATACACCACCACTCCCCTCACAGGAAAACTCCTGTGTGCTTCTTTCTGTCCCTTTTCACACTGCTAACACAAGAGGAAGGACTGAAAAAGCATTTAACAGATTACTGTGAAGTAATATAATGATGATTCATGTTTATTATGATCTGTTTTTATGGTCATGTTTTGAATTATTGTTATACTTCATTACTATAATGATTATTAATAATCCTGAACATTAATTCAGTCACTTCTTGCTGAGAAAAACTTATTTTCCTTGTCAAATTCATCAACCAGCATAGACCCACTCTGCCTTCTCACTAAAGTAGCCAACTCAGCCCCACTAAAAACATTGTGTCGTCAGCAGCAGCGAGCATCCTTCCTTCTCTCGAAAGTGAGGGGCATGTTGAGATAAATTTTCTAACCGCGAGGGATTCATGATGTAATTAATTGGCGGGCTGGAAAACGCACTTTTGTCTTCTCTATTCCGAGGCTGTTTTGTACCAATATGAGATATTAAGTAAGAAAATAACAAATAAGTTACCTGCTAGGCTCATAATCTGAAGTAGCAACTGCGTCAGATCTACAAATCAATGAGCTATACCTGTCCATTTGTTTTCTAACTCAGTGAAACTGCGCATCTTTCACTCAATCCGATGTCTACCAACGAAGATTTCAATGCTTATCATATTACCCAGCAGCCATTTAGAAACAAAATGTCAGAAAATGTATAATCTTCTTTTAAAAATGTATTCTGTCTGTTTTATATTCGGCCACATCTTGAAATAGAGGACTGTAATAATAGTAATAATAATTTAATAAAGATATACCCATCTAAAATCTATTAACTGGTAATAATAGTAATTTAATAAAGATATACCCATCTAAAATCTATTAACTGATAATAATAGTAATTTAATAAAGATATACCCATCTAAAATCTATTAACTGATAATAATAGTAATAATAATAATTTAATAAAGATATACCCATCTATAATCTATTAACTGATAATAATAGTAATTTAATAAAGATATACCCATCTAAAATCTATTAACTGATAATAATAGTAATTTAATAAAGATATACCCATCTAAAATCTATTAACTGGTCATCTGAGAAAAGTAATATTTAAGTTAACCATAAGCAACCATTTCTGATTAAAAAACAACTGTGAACATTTTGGAAATAAACTCATATAAATTATTTTAAAAAGTGTTATCTCACCTGTTAGCTTTGGTGTGATGTTCCCCAGAGAGACGCCTTTTAGAGGCAGGGACCCCCTCCTCTCTCTCCCCAGAGAGACTAATTTTAAGGCAGGTCCATCTTCTCTCTCTAAGAGACTAATTTTAGAGGCAGGTCCATCTTCTTCTCCAGAGAGGCTAATTTTAGAGGCAACCCCCTTTCTCTCTCTCCCCAGAAAACTCATTTTAGAGCAGGAAATAATAATATAAATCCCTAAACAGAGATCCAACATGTTTTGTGGTTAACTCAGAGACAACCTAAACAGAGATCCACTGTTAACACCCTAAACAGAGATCCAGCATGTTGGTTGTGGTTAACACAGTGACAACTAAACAGAGATCCAACATGTTGGTTGTGGTTAACACAGTGACAACTAAACAGAGATCCAACATGTTGGTTGTGGTTAACACAGTGACAACTAAACAGAGATAAACAGAGAAAAGTGAACATGTTGGTTGTGGTTAACACAGTGACAACTAAACAGAGATCCAACATGTTGGTTGTGGTTAACACAGTGACAACTAAACAGAGATCCAACATGTTGGTTGTGGTTAACACAGTGACAACTAAACAGAGATCCAACATGTTGGTTGTGGTTAACACAGTGACAACTAAACAGAGATCCAACATGTTGGTTGTGGTTAACACAGTGACAACTAAACAGAGATCCAACTAACACAGTGACAACTAAACAGAGATCCAACATGTTGGTTGTGGTTAACACATTTTAACAGATCCAACTTCTTAACACAGTGACAACTAAACAGAGATCCAACATGTTGGTTGTGGTTAACACAGTGACAACTAAACAGAGATCCTCATGTTGGTTGAGCACAGTGACAACTAAACAGAGATCCAACATGTTGGTTGTGGTTAACACAGTGACAACTAAACAGAGATCCAACATGTTGGTTGTGGTTAACACAGTGACAACTAAACAGAGATCCAACATGTTGGTTGTGGTTAACACAGTGACAACTAAACAGAGATAATGTTGGTTGTGGTTAACACAGTGACAACTAAACAGAGATCCAACATGTTGGTTGTGGTTAACACAGTGACAACTAAACAGAGATCCAACATGTTGGTTGTGGTTAACACAGTGACAACTAAACAGAGATCCAACATGTTGGTTGTGGTTAACACAGTGACAACTAAACAGAGATCCAACATGTTGGTTGTGGTTAACACAGTGACAACTAAACAGAGATCCAACATGTTGGTTGTGGTTAACACAGTGACAACTAAACAGAGATCCAACATGTTGGTTGTGGTTAACACAGTGACAACTAAACAGAGATCCAACATGTTGGTTGTGGTTAACACAGTGACAACTAAACAGAGATCCAACATGTTGGTTGTGGTTAACACAGTGACAACTAAACAGAGATCCAACATGTTGGTTGTGGTTAACACAGTGACAACTAAACAGAGATCCAACATGTTGGTTGTGGTTAACACAGTGACAACTAAACAGAGATCAACATGTTGGTTGTGGTTAACACAATAATTCTTGAATGTCAATTGTTATAATTGATTAATTATCTCTAATCAACATTTAATAACAGACATATTAAAACAGTCAGGTTATTTAATGCATCACATGGACATGTAGTTGTGACATCTCATCTCCATGGTAACTGTCAACAATAATAATAATGTCTGTTAAGGATAATATAATAAGTCACTGTTTGTTAAGGTAGTTATAGACAGTACATCAACAATAATAATAATAATAATAATAATAATAATGGACTGGCCATCTGGCCCATAGAGACTAAAGGACTATGCTGTGGCCCTCACCAACTGGCCATCTGGCCCATAGAGACTAAAGGACTGTGCTGTGGCCCTCACCAACTGGCCATCTGGCCCATAGAGACTAAAGGACTGTGCTGTGGCCCTCACCAACTGGCCACCTGGCCCATAGAGACTAAAGGACTATGCTGTGGCCCTCACCAACTGGCCACCTGGCCCATAGAGACTAAAGGACTATGCTGTGGCCCTCACCAACTGGCCATCTGGCCCATAGAGACTAAAGGACTATCCTGTGGCCCTCACCAACTGTCCATCTGGCCCATAGAGACTCAAGGACTATGCTGTGGACCCTCACCAACTGGCCATCTGGCCCATAGATACTAAAGGACTATGCTGTGGCCCTCACCAACTGGCCATCTGGCCCATAGAGACTAAAGGACTATGCTGTGGCCCTCACCAACTGGCCATCTGGCCCATAGAGACTAAAGGACTATCCTGTGGCCCTCACCAACTGGTCCATCTGGCCCATAGAGACTCAAGGACTATGCTGTGGCCCTCACCAACTGGCCATCTGGCCCATAGAGACTAAAGGACTATGCTGTGGCCCTCACCAACTGGCCATCTGGCCCATAGAGACTAAAGGACTACGCTGTGGCCCTCACCAACTGGCCATCTGGCCCATAGAGACTAAAGGACTATGCTGTGGCTCTCACCAACTGGTCATCTGGCCCATAGAGACTAAATTACGATGATGTGGCCCTCACCAACTGACCACCTGGCCCTTAGAGACTAAAGGACTATGCTGTGGCCCTCACCAACTGACCACCTGGCCCATAGAGACTAAAGGACTATGCTGTGGCCCTCACCAACTCGCCATCTGGTCCATAAAGACTAAAGGACTATACACTCTATGCTGCAAACCACATCAAGCCATCTCTGAACTATACACTAAATAACTGAACTTAACTGCATTAGCTCTCTGTTCATCTCTCTTAGATATATTTATACTGATATTGTAAATGTGGACATCTACTGTATATCAACTGTATAGCCACTGTACTGTTTATCGACTGTACTGTTTATCGACTGTACTGTTTATCGACTGTACTGTTTATCAACTGTTTATCAACTGTATATCAAATATAAACTGTATTTATACTGTACTGTATATCAACTGTATATCCACTGTACTGTATATCAACTGTATATCAACTGTATATCAAATATATTTACACTGTACTGTATATGTGTATATCCACTGTACTGTATATGTGTATATCCACTGTACTGTATATGTGTATATCCACTGTACTGTATATGTGTATATCCACTGTACTGTATATGTGTATATCCACTGTACTGTATATGTGTATATCCACTGTACTGTATATGTGTATATCCACTGTTCTGTATATGTGTATATCCACTGTTCATTCTCTTATAGCTCTATGCTCACTACCTAGTTGTGTATATCCACTGTTCATTCTCTTATAGCTCTATGCTCACTATCTAGTTGTGTATATCCACTGTTCATTCTCTTATAGCTCTATGCTCACTATCTAGTTGTGTATATCCACTGTTCATTGTCTCTTATAGCTCTATGCTCACTACCTAGTTGTGTATATCTACTGTACTGTATATCTGTATATCCACTGTTCATTCTCTTATAGCTCTATGCTCACTACCTAGTTGTGTATATCCACTGTTCATTCTCTTATAGCTCTATGCTCACTATCTAGTTGTGTATATCCACTGTTCATTCTCTTATAGCTCTATGCTCACTACCTAGTTGTGTATATCCACTGTTCATTCTCTTATATCTCTATGCTCACTACCTAGTTGTGTATATCCACTGTTCATTCTCTTATAGCTCTATGCTCACTATCTAGTTGTGTATATCCACTGTTCATTCTCTTATAGCTCTATGCTCACTACCTAGTTGTGTATATCTACTGTTCATTCTCTTATAGCTCTATGCTCACTACCTAGTTGTGTATATCTACTGTTCATTCTCTTATAGCTCTATGCTCACTCTGCCTAGTTGTGTATATCCACTGTTCATTGTCTTATAGCTCTATGGTCAGTCTACCTAGTTGTGTATATCCACTGTTCATTCTCTTATAGCTCTATGCTCACTACCTAGTTGTGTATATCCACTGTTCATTCTCTTATAGCTCTATGCTCACTATCTAGTTGTGTATATCCACTGTTCATTCTCTTATAGCTCTATGCTCACTACCTAGTTGTGTATATCCACTGTTCATTCTCTTATATCTCTATGCTCACTACCTAGTTGTGTATATCCACTGTTCATTCTCTTATAGCTCTATGCTCACTATCTAGTTGTGTATATCCACTGTTCATTCTCTTATAGCTCTATGCTCACTACCTAGTTGTGTATATCTACTGTTCATTCTCTTATAGCTCTATGCTCACTCTGCCTAGTTGTGTATATCCACTGTTCATTCTCTTATAGCTCTATGCTCACTTGTCATGTATTGTCATATTATGTCTTGTTCCTGTTCTTTCTCTTCACTTCGTCTCCCTCTGCTGGTCGTATTAGGTTACCTTCTCTTCCTTTCCTTCCCCAGCTGTTCCTCATGTTCTTTAACTACCTCGTTCACCCTTTTCCCACCTGTTCCCTTTTTCCCTCTGATTAGGTCTCTATTTCTCTCTCTGTTCCTGCTTCTGTCTTTGTCAGATTCTCGTTTGAGTTTCTCATGCCAGAACCAAACTATCGTCTCGTTTGCTTCACCCTTGTCTCGTCCTGTCGGAATCTGCCTGTTCATCTGATGCTACGTGTGATCAGGTACCTCTGTCCTCTACAACCCGCGCCTACCCAGAGAGACCAGCAGTCTGTCGCCGCTAACCCTGCTATTCTCCTCAGCTGCTAAGAAGGGGACTCTAACCCAGCTATTCTCCTCTGCTGCTAAGAAGGGGACTCTAACCCTGCTATTCTCCTCAGCTGCTAAGAAGGGGACTCTAACCCAGCTATTCTCCTCTGCTGCTAAGAAGGGGACTCTAACCCTGCTATTCTCCTCTGCTGCTAAGAAGGGGACTCTAACCCAGCTATTCTCCTCTGCTGCTAAGAAGGGGACTCTAACCCAGCTGTTCTCCTCTGCTGCTAAGAAGGGGACTCTAACCCAGCTATTCTCCTCTGCTGCTAAGAAGGGGACTCTAACCCAGCTATTCTCCTCTGCTGCTAAGAAGGGGACTCTAACCCAGCTGTTCTCCTCTGCTGCTAAGAAGGGGACTCTAACCCAGCTATTCTCCTCTGCTGCTAAGAAGGGGACTCTAACCCAGCTATTCTCCTCTGCTGCTAAGAAGGGGACTCTAACCCAGCTATTCTCCTCTGCTGCTAAGAAGGGGACTCTAACCCTGCTGTTCTCCTCTGCTGCTAAGAAGGGGACTCTAACCCAGCTATTCTCCTCTGCTGCTAAGAAGGGGACTCTAACCCAGCTATTCTCCTCTGCTGCTAAGAAGGGGGCTCTAACCCAGCTGTTCTCCTCTGCTGCTAAGAAGGGGACTCTAACCCAGCTATTCTCCTCTGCTGCTAAGAAGGGGACTCTAACCCAGCTGTTCTCCTCTGCTGCTAAGAAGGGGACTCTAACCCAGCTATTCTCCTCTGCTGCTAAGAAGGGACTCTAACCCAGCTATTCTCCTCTGCTGCTAAGAAGGGGACTCTAACCCAGCTATTCTCCTCTGCTGCTAAGAAGGGGACTCTAACCCAGCTATTCTCCTCAGCTGCTAAGAAGGGGACTCTAACCCTGCTATTCTCCTCTGCTGCTAAGAAGGGGACTCTAACCCTGCTATTCTCCTCTGCTGCTAAGAAGGGGACTCTAACCCAGCTATTCTCCTCTGCTGCTAAGAAGGGACTCTAACCCAGCTGTTCTCCTCTGCTGCTAAGAAGGGACTCTAACCCAGCTATTCTCCTCTGCTGCTAAGAAGGGGACTCTAACCCAGCTGTTCTCCTCTGCTGCTAAGAAGGGGACTCTAACCCAGCTGTTCTCCTCTGCTGCTAAGAAGGGGACTCTAACCCAGCTGTTCTCCTCTGCTGCTAAGAAGGGACTCTAACCCAGCTGTTCTCCTCTGCTGCTAAGAAGGGGACTCTAACCCAGCTATTCTCCTCTGCTGCTAAGAAGGGGACTCTTCTGTAAATATCAGAAGGACTTTATGATTCATTTGTCGCCCTCTCTGCGGGTTGTCTATTTTGCCATTATATACATCTGAAGAGGATCTATGTCTTCCTGTGTTTTGACATTAAAGGACTCTGTTTTTGTTAAACCGCTTTTGGGTCCTCACTCACCTGCATAACACTGTCAGGGTACTGACACAGAACCCTCCACTGGTGTCTATGGCTCAGTGCTAGTGAATGACACTCAACCTGTCTTTATCATAAGGGAGGTTTCTGAGTCAAAGGTGAACAAGGTGATTAGCTCACTAAAGAACTCTAAAGCCAAAGATGTGTTTGGGATGGACTCTACCTTTCTTAAAAACTACAAAGAGTCACTCATTGGCCCCATTACTAAGGTCACCAACACATCTATTGGTCTCGGTGTGTTTCCAAGGGTATGGAAGTCGGCCATAATAACGGCCATCTTTAAATCAGGCGACCCTCACGTGCACAACATCACTACCTAGTTGTGTATATCCACTGTTCATTCTCTTATAGCTCTATGCTCACTGCCTAGTTGTGTATATCCACTGTTCATTGTCTTATAGCTCTATGCTCACTACCTAGTTGTGTATATCCACTGTTCATTGTCTTATAGCTCTATGCTCACTACCTAGTTGTGTATATCCACTGTACTGTATATGTGTATATCCACTGTTCATTGTCTTATAGCTCTATGCTCACTGCCTAGTTGTGTATATCCACTGTTCATTGTCTTATAGCTCTATGCTCACTACCTAGTTGTGGATATCCACTGTTCATTGTCTTATAGCTCTATGCTCACTACCTAGTTGTGTATATCCACTGTTCATTGTCTTATAGCTCTATGCTCACTCTACCTAGTTGTGTATATCCACTGTTCATTCTCTTATAGCTCTATGCTCACTCTACCTAGTTGTGGATATCCACTGTACTGTATATCAACTGTATATCCACTGTACTGTATATCAACTGTATAGTCACTCTACTGTATATCAACTGTATAGCCACTGTACTGTATATGTGTATATCCACTGTTCATTCTCTTATATCTCTATGCTCACTACCTAGTTGTGTATATCCACTGTTCATTCTCTTATAGCTCTATGCTCACTACCTAGTTGTGTATATCCACTGTTCATTCTCTTATAGCTCTATGCTCACTACCTAGTTGTGTATATCCACTGTTCATTCTCTTAAAGCTCTATGCTCACTACCTAGTTGTGTATATCTACTGTACTGTATATCTGTATATCCACTGTTCATTCTCTTATAGCTCTATGCTCACTACCTAGTTGTGTATATCCACTGTTAATTCTCTTATAGCTCTATGCTCTCTATCTAGTTGTGTATATCCACTGTTCATTGTCTTATATCTCTATGCTCACTACCTAGTTGTGTATATCCACTGTTCATTGTCTTATATCTCTATGCTCACTACCTAGTTGTGTATATCCACTGTTCATTCTCTTATAGCTCTATGCTCACTATCTAGTTGTGTATAATGTTGTAGGGAAACTTAGTGTAAACTCTCCTGTCTGTATTATGTCTCTAAATGTTGTCTATCACTAACAGCACCATGTCACCATGTAAAGTTGTGTACAGATGTAAGATCTTCATTTGATCTCCCCACACTGCAGAATAACTTACTTTACAGCAGAAATGTAAAACTTGTAATGTATCTCTGAACTATCACTAGCAGCACCATATCAACTTGTAGTGTATCTCTGAACTATCACTAGCAGCACCATATCAACTTGTAGTGTATCTCTGAACTATCACTAGCAGCACCATATCAACTTAGCAGTATCAACTTGTGTATCTCTGAACTATCACTAGCAGCACCATATCAACTTGTAGTGTATCTCTGAACTATCACTAGCAGCACCATATCAACTTGTAGTAGCAGTCAATCTCTGAACTATCACTAGCAGCACCATATCAACTTGTAATGTATCTCTGAACATAACTAGCAGCACCATATCAACTTGTAGTGTATCTCTGAACTATCACTAGCAGCACCATATCAACTTTCAAATCAAATCAAATTTTATTTGTCACATACACATGGTTAGCAGATGTTAATGCGAGTGTAGTGAAATGCTTGTGCTTCTAGTTCCGACAATGCAGTGATAACCAACAAGTAATCTAACTAACAATTCCAAAACTACTTTCTTATACACAGTGTAAGGGGATAAAGAATATGTACATAAGGATATATGAATGAGTGATGGTACAGAGCAGCATACAGTAGATGGTATCGGGTACAGTATATACATATGAGATGAGTATGTAGACAAGTAAACAAAGTAAACAAAGTGGCATAGTTAAAGTGGCTAGTGATACATGTATTACATAAGGATGCAGTCGATGATGTAGAGTACAGTATATACGTATGCATATGAGATGAATAATGTAGGGTAAGTAACATTATATAAGGTAGCATTGTTTAAAGTGGCTAGTGATATATTTACATCATTTCCCATCAATTCCCATTATTAAAGTGGCTGGAGTTGGGTCAGTGTCAATGACAGTGTGTTGGCAGCAGCCACTCAATGTTAGTGGTGGCTGTTTAACAGTCTGATGGCCTTGAGATAGAAGCTGTTTTTCAGTCTCTCGGTCCCAGCTTTGATGCACCTGTACTGACCTCGCCTTCTGGATGATAGCGGGGTAAACAGGCAGTGGCTCGGGTGGTTGATGTCCTTGATGATCTTTATGGCCTTCCTGTAACATCGGGTGGTGTAGGTGTCCTGGAGGGCAGGTAGTTTGCCCCCGGTGATGCGTTGTGCAGACCTCACTACCCTCTGGAGAGCCTTACGGTTGAGGGCGGAGCAGTTGCCGTACCAGGCGGTGATACAGCCCGCCAGGATGCTCTCGATTGTGCATCTGTAGAAGTTTGTGAGTGCTTTTGGTGACAAGCCAAATTTCTTCAGCCTCCTGAGGTTGAAGAGGCGCTGCTGCGCCTTCTTCACGACGCTGTCAGTGTGAGTGGACCAATTCAGTTTGTCTGTGATGTGTATGCCGAGGAACTTAAAACTTGCTACCCTCTCCACTACTGTTCCATCGATGTGGATAGGGGGGTGTTCCCTCTGCTGTTTCCTGAAGTCCACAATCATCTCCTTAGTTTTGTTGACGTTGAGTGTGAGGTTATTCTCCTGACACCACACTCCGAGGGCTCTCACCTCCTCCCTGTAGGCCGTCTCGTCGTTGTTGGTAATCAAGCCTACCACTGTTGTGTCGTCCGCAAACTTGATGATTGAGTTGGAGGCGTGCGTGGCCACGCAGTCGTGGGTGAACAGGGAGTACAGGAGAGGGCTCAGAACGCACCCTTGTGGGGCCCCCGTGTTGAGGATCAGCGGGGAGGAGATGTTGTTGCCTACCCTCACCACCTGGGGGCGGCCCGTCAGGAAGTCCAGTACCCAGTTGCACAGGGCGGGGTCGAGACCCAGGGTCTCGAGCTTGATGACGAGCTTGGAGGGTACTATGGTGTTGAATGCCGAGCTGTAGTCGATGAACAGCATTCTCACATAGGTATTCCTCTTGTCCAGGTGGGTTAGGGCAGTGTGCAGTGTGGTTGAGATTGCATCGTCTGTGGACCTATTTGGGCGGTAAGCAAATTGGAGTGGGTCTAGGGTGTCAGGTACGGTGGAGGTGATATGGTCCTTGACTAGTCTCTCAAAGCACTTCATGATGACTGAAGTGAGTGATACGGGGCGGTAGTCGTTTAGCTCAGTTACCTTAGCTTTCTTGGGAACAGGAACAATGGTGGCCCTCTTGAAGCATGTGGGAACAGCAGACTGGTATAGGGATTGATTGAATATGTCCGTAAACACCCCGGCCAGCTGGTCTGCGCATGCTCTGAGGGCGCGGCTGGGGATGCCGTCTGGGCCTGCAGCCTTGCGAGGGTTAACACGTTTAAATGTCTTACTCACCTCGGCTGCAGTGAAGGAGAGGCCGCATGTTTTCGTTGCAGGCCGTGTCAGTGGCACTGTATTGTCCTCAAAGCGGGCAAAAAAGTTATTTAGTCTGCCTGGGAGCAAGACATCCTGGTCCGTGACTGGGCTGGGTTTCTTCTTGTAGTCCGTGATTGACTGTAGACCCTGCCACATGCCTCTTGTGTCTGAGCCGTTGAATTGAGATTCTACTTTGTCTCTGTACTGACGCTTAGCTTGTTTAATAGCCTTGCGGAGGGAATAGCTGCACTGTTTGTAATCGGTCATGTTGCCAGACACCTTGCCCTGATTAAAAGCAGTGGTTCGCGCTTTCAGTTTCACGCGAATGCTGCTATCAATCCACGGTTTCTGGTTAGGGAATGTTTTTATCGTTGCTATGGGAACGACATCTTCAACGCGCGTTCTAATGAACTCGCACACCGAATCAGCGTATTCGTCAATATTGTTATCTGACGCAATACGAAACATGTCCCAGTCCACGTGATGGAAGCAGTCTTGGAGTGTGGAATCAGCTTGGTCGGACCAGCGTTGGACAGACCTCAGCGTGGGAGCCTCTTGTTTTAGTTTCTGCCTGTAGGCAGGGATCAACAAAATGGAGTCGTGGTCAGCTTTTCCGAAAGGGGGGCAGGGCAGGGCCTTATATGCGTCGCGGAAGTTAGAGTAACAATGATCCAAGGTTTTACCACCCCTGGTTGCGCAATCGATATGCTGATAAAATTTAGGGAGTCTTGTTTTCAGATTAGCTTTGTTAAAATCCCCAGCTACAATGAATGCAGCCTCCGGATAAATGGTTTCCAGTTTGCAAAGAGTTAAATAAAGTTCGTTCAGAGCCATCGATGTGTCTGCTTGGGGGGGATATATACGGCTGTGATTATAATCGAAGAGAATTCTCTTGGAAGATAATGCGGTCTACATTTGATTGTGAGGAATTCTAAATCAGGTGAACAGAAGGATTTGAGTTCCTGTATGTTTCTTTCATCACACCATGTCTCGTTAGTCATGAGGCATACGCCCCCGCCACTCTTCTTACCAGAAAGATGTTTGTTTCTGTGGGCGCGATGCGTGGAGAAACACGTTGGCTGCACCGCATCGGATAGCGTCTTCCCAGTAACTTGTAGTGTAGTGTTAACCCAGTATCAGTATCAATAGTGTTAACCCAGTATCAGTATAAACAGTGTTAACCCAGTATCAGTATCAATAGGGTTAACCCAGTATCAGTATAAACAGTGTTAACCCAGTATCAGTATAAATAGTGTTAACCCAGTATCAGTATCAATAGTGTTAACACAGTATCAGTATAAATAGTGTTAACCCAGTATCAGTATCAGTATAAACAGGGTAAACTCAGTATCAGTTTAAATAGTGTTAACCCAGTATCAGTATAAACAGTGTTAACCTAGTATAAATAATGTTAACCCAGTGTCAGTATAAATAGGGTTAACCCAGTATCAGTATAAATAGTGTTAACCCAGTATCAGTATAAATAGGGTTAACCCAGTATCAGTATCAATAGTGTTAACCCAGTATCAGTATAAATAGGGTTAACCCAGTATCAGTATGAACAGGGTTAACCCAGTTTAAACAGTGTTAACCCAGCATCAGTATAAATAGTGTTATCCCAGTATGAGTATAAATTGTGTTAACCCAGTATCAGTATCAGTATAAATAGTGTTAACCCAGTATTAGTATCAATAGTGATGACCCAGTATCAGTATAAACAGGGTTAACCCAATATCAGTATCAGTATAAATAGTGTTAACCCAGAATCAGTATCAATAGTGTTAACCCAGTATCAGTATAACTAGTGTTAACCCAGTATCAGTATCAATAGTGTTAACCCAGTATCAGTATAAATAGTGTTAACCCAGTATCAGTATCAATAGTGTTAACCCAATATCAGTATCAATAGGGTAAACTCAGTATCAGTTTAAATAGTGTTAACCCAGTATCAGTATCAATAGGGTTAACCCAGTATCAGTATAAACAGTGTTAACCCAGTATCAGTATAAATCGTGTTAACCCAGTATCAGTATAAATAGTGTTAACCCAGTATCAGTATCAATAGGGTTAACCCAGTATCAGTATAAATAGTGTTAACCCAGTATCAGTATCAATAGGGTTAACCCAGTATCAGTATCAATAGTGTTAACCCAGTATCAGTATCAATAGGGTTAACCCAGTATCAGTATAAATAGTGTTAACCCAGTATCAGTATAAATAGTGTTAACCCAGTATCAGTATAAATAGTGTTAACCCAGTATCAGTATAAATCGGGTTAACCCAGTAGTATCAGTATAAATAGTGTTAACCCAGTATCAGTATAAATAGTGTTAACCCAGTATCAGTATAAATAGTGTTAACCCAGTATCAGTATAAATAGTGTTAACCCAGTATCAGTATAAATAGTGTTAACCCAGTATCAGTATAAATAGTGTTAACCCAGTATCAGTATAAATAGTGTTAACGTTCAGGTTTCAACAGCTTGGGTTGTATTCATTAGTTTACTCCACAGCCAACAGTTTTAAAATGTTGCATAAACAGTTTACTCAAATGCTGTACAACGTGACCTAAATGGATTCTGTTGCCAAACGTTTTGCTACGGTTGGCACTAATGAATACACACAAGTCCTGTTTTGAGGTCTAAGTGTTATGTACAGTTAGGCTTTCACAATATGTATTTGTCTCTCTTTGATACAGTAAAAGAATCACCCTGGTCTATAGACCTGTGTCTATTACAGTAGGAGATCACCCTGGTCTATAGACCTATGATACAGTAGGAGATCACCCTGGTCTATAGACCTATGATACAGTAGGAGATCACCCTGGTCTATAGACCTATGATACAGTAGGAGATCACCCTGGTCTATAGACCTATGATACAGTAGATACAGAAAGATCACCCTGGTCTATAGACCTATGATACAGTAGGAGATCACCCTGGTCTATAGACCTATGATACAGTAGGAGATCACCCTGGTCTATAGACCTATGATACAGTAGGAGATCACCCTGGTCTATAGACCTATGATACAGTAGGAGATCACCCTGGTCTATAGACCTATGATACAGTAGGAGATCACCCTGGTCTATAGACCTATGATACAGTAGGAGATCACCCTGGTCTATAGACCTATGATACAGTAGGAGATCACCCTGGTCTATAGACCTATGATACAGTAGGAGATCACCCTGGTCTATAGACCTATGATACAGTAGGAGATCACCCTGGTCTATAGACCTATGATACAGTAGGAGATCACCCTGGTCTATAGACCTATGATACAGTAGGAGATCACCTGGTCTATAGACCTATGATACAGTAGGAGATCACCCTGGTCTATAGACCTATGATACAGTAGGAGATCACCCTGGTCTATAGACCTATGATACAGTAGGAGATCACCCTGGTCTATAGACCTATGATACAGTAGGAGATCACCCTGGTCTATAGACCTATGATACAGTAGGAGATCACCCTGGTCTATAGACCTATGATACAGTAGGAGATCACCCTGGTCTATAGACCTATGATACAGTAGGAGATCACCCTGGTCTATAGACCTATGATACAGTAGGAGATCACCCTGGTCTATAGACCTATGATACAGTAGGAGATCACCCTGGTCCATAGACCTATGATACAGTAGGAGATCACCCTGGTCTATAGACCTATGATACAGACCTATGGAGATCACCCTGGTCTATAGACCTATGATACAGTAGGAGATCACCCTGGTCTATAGACCTATGATCCAGTAGGAGATCACCCTGGTCTATAGACCTATGATACAGTAGAGATCACCCTGGTCTATAGACCTATGATACAGTAGGAGATCACCCTGGTCTATAGACCTATGATACAGTAGGAGATCACCCTGGTCTATAGACCTATGATACAGTAGGAGATCACCCTGGTCTATAGACCTATGATACAGTAGGAGATCACCCTGGTCTATAGACCTATGATACAGTAGGATCACCTGGTCTATAGACCTATGATACAGTAGGAGATCACCCTGGTCTATAGACCTATGATACAGTAGGAGATCACCCTGGTCTATAGACCTATGATACAGTAGGAGATCACCCTGGTCTATAGACCTATGATACAGTAGGAGATCACCCTGGTCTATAGACCTATGATACAGTAGGAGATCACCCTGGTCTATAGACCTATGATACAGTAGGAGATCACCCTGGTCTATAGACCTATGATACAGTAAGGAGATCACCTGGTCTATAGACCTATGATACAGTAGGAGATCACCTGGTCTATAGACCTATGATACAGTAGGAGATCACCCTGGTCTATAGACCTATGATACAGCAGGAGATCACCCTGGTCTATAGACCTATGATACAGTAGGAGATCACCCTGGTCTATAGACCTATGATACAGTAGGAGATCACCCTGGTCTATAGACCTATGATCCAGTAGGAGATCACCCTGGTCTATAGACCTATGATACAGTAGGAGATCACCCTGGTCTATAGACCTATGATACAGTAGGAGATCACCCTGGTCTATAGACCTATGATACAGTAGGAGATCACCCTGGTCTATAGACCTATGATACAGTAGGAGATCACCCTGGTCTATAGACCTATGATACAGTAGGAGATCACCCTGGTCTATAGACCTATGATACAGTAGGAGATCACCCTGGTCTATAGACCTATGATACAGTAGGAGATCACCCTGGTCTATAGACCTATGATACAGTAGGAGATCACCCTGGTCTATAGACCTATGATACAGTAGGAGATCACCCTGGTCTATAGACCTATGATACAGTAGGAGATCACCTGGTCTATAGACCTATGATACAGTAGGAGATCACCCTGGTCTATAGACCTATGATACAGTAGGAGATCACCTGGTCTATAGACCTATGATACAGTAGGAGATCACCCTGGTCTATAGACCTATGATACAGTAGGAGATCACCCTGGTCTATAGACCTATGATACAGTAGGGAGATCACCCTGGTCTATAGACCTATGATACAGTAGGAGATCACCCTGGTCTATAGACCTATGATACAGTAGGAGATCACCCTGGTCTATAGACCTATGATACAGTAGGAGATCACCCTGGTCTATAGACCTATGATACAGTAGGAGATCACCCTGGTCTATAGACCTATGATACAGTAGGAGATCACCCTGGTCTATAGACCTATGATACAGTAGGAGATCACCCTGGTCTATAGACCTATGATACAGTAGGAGATCACCCTGGTCTATAGACCTATGATACAGTAGGAGATCACCCTGGTCTATAGACCTATGATACAGTAGGAGATCACCCTGGTCTATAGACCTATGATACAGTAGGAGATCACCTGGTCCATAGACCTATGATACAGTAGGAGATCACCCTGGTCTATAGACCTATGATACAGTAGGAGATCACCCTGGTCTATAGACCTATGATACAGTAGGAGATCACCCTGGTCTATAGACCTATGATACAGTAGGAGATCACCCTGGTCTATAGACCTATGATACAGTAGGAGATCACCCTGGTCTATAGACCTATGATACAGTAGGAGATCACCTGGTCTATAGACCTATGATACAGTAGGAGATCACCCTGGTCTATATGACCTATGACCTATGATACAGTAGGAGATCACCCTGGTCTATAGACCTATGATACAGTAGGAGATCACCCTGGTCTATAGACCTATGATACAGTAGGAGATCACCCTGGTCTATAGACCTATGATACAGTAGGAGATCACCCTGGTCTATAGACCTATGATACAGTAGGAGATCACCCTGGTCTATAGACCTATGATACAGTAGAGATCACCCTGGTCTATAGACCTATGATACAGTAGGAGATCACCCCTGGTCTATAGACCTATGATACAGTAGGAGATCACCCTGGTCTATAGACCTATGATACAGTAGGAGATCACCCTGGTCTATAGACCTATGATACAGTAGGAGATCACCCTGGTCTATAGACCTATGATACAGTAGGAGATCACCCTGGTCCATAGACCTATGATACAGTAGGAGATCACCTGGTCCATAGACCTATGATACAGTAGGAGATGCCGAATGATAATTATTTTCCTGACACTGGTCATAGACCCATACAAGATTACTTTGAATATAGCCAAGGGAGCGTGATAAGATCATTATTTTGGAGTCCCTTTTTGACATGCCGGGAGGTAATTCTGACCTCTCCAAAGAACTGTTACATTTATCTAAGTGCCAGACGAGAACGCATCTACATATAGTCACTCTTAGTGATTATGTGCGTCAAGGCATTATTCCACGGGGACTCAGGTGGCAAAAATAACCATCATTGGGACAGCCACAGATGATTACTGTGAGCGCTGGTGTGCCATCCTGAACAAATGGTCTATTGATTTAATGACATTAATTGTTGACCAGTTGAAGAAGGATTTTTATTGAAATGGATAACACGATTAAAGACAAACGCACAGCTCTACAAACAGCTGTTAATGATGATGGCATATTCAATGAACTGATGAAAACTAACCAATGAACTGGACTTTGGCTATATGCAATCTGATACACGTCAAATCAGTTTTCTTGATCTTCTGATCTTGTGTGAAGATAATGTTCTATACACTGATCTTTACAGGAAACCTACTGATCTAACAGTTTGTTGAGGGCTGATAGTTGTCACCCACTTCCCTTGAAAAAGAGTTTGCCCTACAGCCAATTCTGTCGAATCAAAAGAATTTGCAAAAAACAATCAGATTTAGACAGAAATATGGCTGAGACGCAAAAGAAAGTTCAAGGAGAGGGGCTACAAGAATGATCAGATTAATATTGCCATTGAAAATTCTAAACAAAACATGACCTTTTTCAAGGTCAGTCTCATAAAAAGGCATTCTAACTACCGCTATTCAAAGTGCTCTGAACAAATTAAGGGAATAGTTCACAAACATTGGCACATCCCTAAAATCCGATGATAGTCTCGGTAATGTGTTTTTTGGACCTTCCTTTTAGTCGTATTCTCTAGGGCAGAAATCTCAGAGACCAATTGGTAAACTCTGATTTACCACCCCAAGATATTACATTACATTTACATTTAAGTCATTTAGCAGAACGCTCTTATCCAGAGCAACTTACAAATTGGTGCATTCACCTTATGACATCCAGTGGAACAGTAGTGCATCTAAATCTTTCCTGAACAACGTCTATTTGCGCCCTACTGGATGGAAATTACAAATGTAATGGCTGTGCTCAATGCAATGGCACTTATAAATGTAGATCCTTCAAACACCCACAAACAGGAAATCGATCCCAATAAAGGTGTTGTCGTGCTCCACTAAGGCAGTTATTTATCTTATAACTTGTCCTTGTGGTAAAAATGATGTAGGTAAAACAAAGCGCGAATTAAAAGTATGTATCTCAGAGCATCGTAGCACCATTAGGTGTAAAACTTTACTTATCCAGTTGCGGCCCACTTCTTGGAGGCAGGCCACTCGATTTTGTCTCTGCGTTATATTGGCATCGAACATGTCACCCTCCCTAGGAGAGGGGGTGACCTTGATAATGTATTGTTAAAATGAGAGGCTGCCTGGATCTTTAATTTAAAGACCCTTGCGCCCTTGTCTCAACGTAGACTTTGACCTGAAGCCATTCTTGTGATTATTGTGACTTTGCCATTGTAATTGTTTGTAAACTTGTGTAGTCAAATTAATCTATGATCGTCTTCTATCCATTTGTTCTTTGTATGCTGTTCTTTGTATGACATTTTAATATTTGATTATTAACCAATGATATTAGGCCACTCTTGGCCATGATTACCGAACACCTGTGTCTTTTGACACTATATAAGCGAGTCATCCATGATGTTTGTGATTATACCCTGATGAAGACAGTTTGGCTGTCGAAGCGTTGGTATTACATTTTTTTGCATCTGAGCACCTAGAGTGTGTGGCTCTCTTTTCATTTTCAAGTTTCTATTCCGCTAGCCAGCACCTTCGTCTGAATAGGTGTGCGTTTCTTTTTCTTCTATACAGTAGGGAGATCACCCTGGTCTATAGACCTCACCCTGGTCCATACCTATGTAGGAGATCACCCTGGTCTATAGACCTATGATACAGTAGGAGATCACCCTGGTCCATACACCTATGATACAGTAGGAGATCACCCTGGTCTAGACCTATGATACAGTAGGAGATCACTGGTCTATACACCTATGATACAGTAGGAGATCACCCTGGTCTATAGGCCTATGATACAGTAGGAGATCACCCTGGTCTATAGGCCTATGATACAGTAGGAGATCACCCTGGTCTATAAATATGTTCACAGTATCTTAGAATAAAGGGTTGGCCTATAGGGACAGCCAAAAAAACCTTTCAGATTCTAGATAGTGTAGGAGTGATCACCCTGGGGCACACAGATGGGCACAAACGAATTCACCCACGCATCTAATTTATATCAAACATTTTACGGAGAGTAAGGAGACTATTATAACACTGTCCACCAGAAATATCATCAACTAT